>NC_091983.1:96840449-97094137 GCF_044704955.1 Pristiophorus japonicus | reverse complement strand
TGTCATCCTGAGAGAGGACAGCAACTTCTATTTCAATCGACACACTGCCACTCCTTTGGGATAACGCCTCAGCATCCGGAACAATCTTGCTGGAGAACAGATTGCTGGTCTGCTGCAGCACCGTGAGATACCCATTGGGTTGCGGGGAACACAGAAATGATGGCAGCGGTCAGTGCTTGCGTGGCATCAATCTGAGTCTGCATGAGAGCAGACTGAGATTGACTCCATTACAGCAGTAAGCCGATGCGTGGCTTCGGCCTGTGCTGAAATAGATACTGCCACCTCATCCATGACACGCATCATGAAGATCGGGACTCGGGACTCGGGGGACCGGGCTTCCCTCCCCGTTCAGCTCCCCACCCCCCAACCCCCCTCCTGCCATCCCCCTCCTCTCCCCCCACCTCCCCCTCCTCCCTCTCCCCTCCCATCCCCCCTCCCCTCCCCTCTCCCTCCCCTCCCCTCTCCCCTCCCCTCCTTCCCCTCCTCCTCCTCTCCCCCCCTCTCCCTCCCCTCTCCCCCCTCCCCCTCCCCCCTCTCCTCCCTCCCCCTCCTCTCCCCCTTCCTTCCCCTCTCCCTCCTCTCCCCCCCACTCTCCCCTCCCTCCCTCCTCTCCCCCCTCTCCGTCCTCTCCCCCTCCCTCCCTCCTCTCCCCCCTCTCCGTCCTCTCCCCCCTCCTTCCTCTCTCCCTCCTCTCTCCCCCCCACTCTCCCCCACCCCCTCCCTCAGCTCTCTCCCTCCTCCCCCCTACTCTCCCCTCCTCTCCCCCCTTCACCTTCTCTCCCCCCCTCCACCTCCCCCTCCCTCCTCCCCCCTCTCCTTTCCCCTCCCCTCCCTCCTCTCCCCCCCTCTCCCTTTTCCCCTCCCCCACCCCTCCTCTCCCCCCTCCGCCTCTCTCTCCATCCCCCTACTCTCCCCCCTCCCCCTCCCTCTCCCTCCTCTCCATCCCCCTCCTCTCCACCCCCTCTCCCTCCCCCTCCTCTCCACCCCCTCCCTCTCCCCCCTCCTCTCCACCCCCATCCCTCTCCCCCCATCTCCCTCCTCTCCCCCCTCCCCCTCCCTCTCCCTCCTCTCCACCCCCTCCCTCTCCCCCCTCCTCTCCACCCCCATCCCTCTCCCCCCATCTCCCTCCTCTCCCCCCTCCCCCTCCCTCTCCCTCCTCTCCACCCCCTCCCCTCCCTCCTCTCCACCCCCTCCCCCTCCCTCCTCTCCACCCCCTCCCCCTCCTCTCCACCCCCCTCTCGCTCTCCCCCTCCCTTCTCTCCCTCCTCTTCACCCCGCTCCCCCTCCTCTCCCTTCCCTCTCCCTCCTCTCCACCCCCCTCCCCCTCCTCTCCCCTCTCTCCCCCCTCCCCCCTCTCTCCCCTCTCTCTCCTCCTCTCTCTCCCCCCTCCCCAGTCTCCCCCCACCTCTCTCTCCCCCCCCCTCCTCCCTACCCCCTCTCCCCCCCTCCCCTCTCCCCCCTCTCTTCCCCCTGTCCCCTCTCTCTCCCCCTTCCCCCTCCTCTCTCTCCCCCCTCCCCTCTCTCCCCACTCTCCCCCTCCTCCCCCCCTCTCTCCCCCCTGCCTCCCCCCCTCCCTCCCCTCTCTCCCCCGCTCCCTCCCCTCTCCCCCCCACCGCCTCCACAAGAGCCCGAAGGGCATCATAGCTAAAGCGCATGGTGCACAGTCTTTGTACCTGAGCAGCCATGTTGCCCCTTCAACACCAAGAGTAGAGATGGAATGTGGAGTTTGAGGCTGTGTGACATCATAGCCCCTCCCTTTAAAGATCCAGTTGGAGCCAGCATGTCTGTTGAGTCTGGACATGAGCACAGCTGACATTGATTAGCGCGAAGGGTAGTGCTGCGCTTGGCGATACTATTGCCCTAAGAGAAGTGTGCAGCGCTTCATTTAGTGCTGCAATCCCCTCTTAGAGCGGTAAAAATCAATTTTGCGATCGCCAAATTAGCATCCAGGCAATGTTAACGCCACAAAATGGTCGATAATCAATGTTTCCCCTTCTGATTCATTGTTGCACTTGTTGTTCTTAGCCAGCAGAGGGCAACTGAAACATAACAACACATCAGAAATATAAATACAATGAAATCCATGCAGTCACTGCTTATAAATATATAAATTTTTATTTATTCAAATTGTGATCAAGTCCTGAGTTATAAGTATGGGTACAGCAAGTCCCACTTATTGATAAATGTTTGCTTGTGATTTTGTTTTGTTAGCCTGGTGTCTTGACAGCCACGGGAACCAATCACCATGGAATCTCTAAACAAAGCTGCTGAGAGATTCAGAGATAGAGTTTCTGTTTGGACATATATTACCGATCAAAATCCTGGAACTCCCTGCCCAACAGCAGTGTTGGAGCACCTTCATCATTTGGACTACAGCAGTTGAAGGAGAGGGTCCACCACTATCTTCTCCAGAGCAAATAGGGATGGTGATAAATGCCAGCCTTGCCAAAGATGCCCACAGCTCAAGAATGAATTTAAAAAATCTTAACTTCCATTTGGACTTTGATGTCATTCTAGAAAGATAAGACCAAAAACACCCATCACCTTTTCTCAGTGTAGTTCAAAAGGTCTGAGTCGAGGCTAAAGTCAGCATTTACTAGACCCTAGTTATCGATATGAATCAACAATTGGGGCAGACATCCAATTAAGACCTTTAAGATCCCCTTCTGAGGCCTGCAAAGCCATAATCCTGCACTTGAGGGAACTCACCAATATATCGTGCTAATTAGCTCTTTCTATATGATGGTGAGTGGGATCCATTAGATCCCCGGGTGAGTCTGCCAACAAAATAAAATCATCTGAGAAAAGATGAAACACAGTTTGTTCAGAAATACCCAGCACAGAAACCCCAAGATGATCCCGTACAATATCATGGTGACCAGATTGGGCCTGCATCAGGTGCTGAGTGTAGAAACCTACTTGACCTCATGCTACCCAACCTACCTATCCCAGATATGTCTGTCCATAAAAACATTAGCACTAACCCCTGCATAGCCCTTGTGAAAACAAAGTCCTGTCTCCACAGAGAGGATAACCTCCATCGTGGGCAGATTAACCAGCAGCACAAAACTGGGCATTCATGAATGCGGTGGATCGCCACCAACAACAGGATTGTAAAGGACCAGAATGTGTAACTTCATGGCATATCCCTCTGTTCTCCATCGAGCAGGAAACTAACTCTGGTTCAATAGAGAGTGTAGGCATGTCTTAGAATGAGATATCAACTTTGTGAAGCTACAATATTGGGCTACCAACATACTATACACCAGAAGTAGCAGACTACAACTACTATTGGTCACATAACCAATAGATCTGATTTAAGCCCTGTAACCCTATCACATCCAGTTGAGAATGTTGGTGGATAATCAGGCAATTAACAGGAACAGGCTCTAAGAACATCCCCATCTTCAACCATGCACACAGGTGCAAGTGACAGGGTTGAAGAGTTTAGAACCATCTTCAGCTCATAATGCCGAATTGTTTACCTACTTGGCTTCCTCGCAAAGTCCCCACCATCATAGATGCAGGTGTCCATCTAATTTAGTTACTTCACATAAAAATGTGATGGGGTCTTCTTCTTTAACAACTGCAGTCTTTGTCATGATGATGGTTGGAGGTGGTTATTACTTAGCGCTTATGTTGTGTGAATGTTACCCGCTGCTCTCAGCTCAAGCCTGAATGTTTTCCTGGATCTATTGTAGGTTGGCATGGACTATTTCATTATCAGAGGACTTATGAATGGAGCTGAACACTGCAGAAACAGGTGAACAGCTCCACTCCTGAGCTAACAATGGAGGTAATGTCATTGATAAAGCAGCTGAAGATAATTGGAGCCTTGTCAAGGCTGCCCACATCATATGAACAAATAATTTTTTTAATGTTTAAAAATCCAACATAGAATCGATGAAGACATCAAATAGGATGGATAACAGTGGATGACTTATTCAAGAGGAATATATTCAGTAGTCTAGCCTTTCCAATTGGATCCTTGTGATTTACAGATGTAAATCAAATCGACCTTGTTGATAAAATAAGTAGAGGTACCAGACCGCCAATGACTTATCACATTCCAGAAGTGGGAAAATGTGCAGGAATCACCTGTCTAAAATAGGCAGTAGCTTCATGTTTAAATTAATTTGGGCTACTAGGCTGTGGTAAGTATACAGATGTTCATTTTAAAGACACAATAAAGTTAAGGTAAATATATTTGAGCCACCTGAGATAAAATTCCAGATTTGGCCATGTACTCCCATAGGTCACAGTTTCTTCAGGGTGTACTAGGTTGAAATTATGAAAATCGATGAAATCAAAATGAGTGTGTTCCCTTGAGCCTTATGATATTCCACAATCTTGTATAAAGTCATGTCCTGCCTTACACATTCCTTATAGAGCAAACTTCAGTCTGTTGTAAGTGATTAATCTGTAGGCCTCCAAAGCATCCGATGCACTGTGTATATGTGCCTCAGTACTGGTTTTGTAATGGAATTCCAATGTATCTGTTTGTAAACCAAGAATGAGTGTATAATAAAGTGTACAAGGTGTATTTTGTGTAAATCTCCACACTTTGTGTTTAACTGTAGCTGGTCGAGTTTTTCACACTTTATAAAACTCGCCAGTTACAGCAAGACGAGACCTGCTGTATCCACCCTGCCGATCCCACCCTCCCTCAGCACTGCGGCCTAGTGCCACAGGCCTACTCACCCCCAGCCAGCCAGCCTCTCCAGCTGGCTGGCTGCGAGTGGGAAACAGGCCGTTACAGTGGGCAGGGCCTGCGGGAAACCTGTTCTCCTGGGCTTCCTGACTGCTGTGGAGCCTCCCCAATAAAATCCAGCCCTTTGTCTTTTGGACTGTACAAAGATAGATTGTAATTGGTACATTAGAGTACCTTGTACAAGGAGAATGAAAGGGGCCAAAACTTTGCTGGAAAGAATGGAAAATATTATTATTCTGAATGAGAAAGAACCAGAGTGAGGGACAAAAAGTAAATTCATTCTAAGAAGATAAAAACACAAAGAACACTGAAAACCATGACACTTTAAAAAAAAGTTTTCAATAGTAGAGGCTGCAGTGCTTGTTCTTCATTAGCATCTCTACCTGTGAATCAGCAACAGCAACAACTTGTAATTATATAGGGCAGTTAAAGTAGTGAAACATCCCAAGGCGCTTCAAAGGAGTATTATGAGAAAAAAAATAGCGAGCCACATAAGGAGAAATTAGGGCAGGTGACCAAAGGCGTGGTCAAAGAGGTAGGTTTTAAGGAGCGTCCTGAAGGAGGAAAGAGAGGTGGAGAGGTTTAGGCAGGGAGTTCCAGAGCTTGGGGCCTAGGAAACAGAAGGCACGGTCACCAATGGTTGAGCGATTATTGTTGTGTCCTTACACACTACAGCAAATCAACACGAGTCACATTCTGCAGACAAGGTCACTCTGTGACCTGTACCTTTATTTACAGGACCAAGAAGTGATGACCCTGCGTGGGACCTCTCTTTATATACCTGGATGACCAGGTGAGGAGTGTCTCCCACAAATTCACTCTCTGTGGTCAAGGTGTGCATTTCTTAGGTGTATTCAGTGTACAGTGTTGTTACATAAAGGTTACAGTTATGTGAGGTTACAAACATGACAATTATAATCAGAGATGCTTAAGAGGGCAGAATTAGAGGAGCGCAGACATCTCGGGGGGGTTGTAGGGCTGGAGGATATTACAGAGATAGGGAGGGCGAGGCCATGAAGAGATTTGAAAACAAGGATGAGAATTTTGAAATCAAGGTGTTACTTAACCGGGAACCAATCTAGGTCAGCAAGCACAGGGGTGATGGGTGAGCAGGACTTAGTCCGAGTTAGGACACAGGCAACCGAGTTTTGGATCACCTCCAGTTTCGTGGGTAGAATGTGGGAGTGCATTGGAATCGTCAAGTCCAGAGGTAACAAAGGCATGGATGAAGGCTTCAGCAGCGGATGAGCTGAGGCAAGGGCAGAGATGGGCGATGTTACGGAGGTGGAAATAGGCGGTCTTAGTTATGCTGCAGATATGTGGTCGAAAGCTAATTTCAGGGTCAAATATGACACCAAAGTTGCAAACCATCTGGTTTAGCCTCAGACAGAAGTTGGGGAGAGAGATGGAGTCAGTGGTTAGGGAATGGAGTTTGTGGCGGGGACCAAAAACAATGACTTTGGTCTTCCCAATATTCAATTGGAGAAAATTTCTGCTCATCCGGAACTGAATGGCGGACAAGCAGTCTGACAATTTAGAGATTGTGGAAGGGTCGAGAGAAATGGTACTGAGATAGAGCTGGGTGTCATCAGCGTATATGTGGAAACTGATGCTGTGTTTTCGGATGATGACGTCAAGGGGCAACATGTAGATGAGAAATAGGAGGGGGCCAAGGATTGATCCTTGGGGAACATCAGAGGTAATGATGCGGGGACGGGAAGAGAAGCCATTGCAGGTGATTCTCTGGCTACGGTTAGATAGATAAGAATGGAACCAGGCGAGTGCAGTCCCACCCAGCTGGACGACAGTGGAGAGGCGTTGGAGGAGGATAAAGTGTTCAACTGTGTCAAAGGCTGCAGACAAGTCAAGAAGGACTGTTAAGCTAATAATAAAGGATGAAACTGAGTACTGTAAGCAATGAGTAAGTGTGACCTTCGCTCCTTTAATTAGACTCCAGAGTGCAGGTACCGCATGGGAGGCCTGCTGATATACAGCGCTCCCAAGGGATGCTGGGATCCCTAGGGACTCCAATAGGTAGGCCCTCTTGTGGTGGTGTGATACAGGTTGCCAAGGGTTAAAAACATAACATCACTCCCTCGTAAAGTCAATAGTACACTTATTTACAGGATGAGGCGATCTGGGTCTTTTCGCTCCTTTGTCGATCATCTCGGTACAAATGCAGGTGTGGGTGAGTTGGTTGGCTCTTCACGGGGCTGCTGAGCAGCTGGCCTTGCCGGGCTGCTGGGAATGGTGAGTTTGGCTTCGTGGTCAACCGTGATGTCGGTTGCCACTTGTGTGTATGCCAGAGGGTCGAAGTTGGTGGTGTCCTCTTCAAGTTGCTCGTAGCTGTTAATGAACCGCAATTTGATTTGGTCCAAATGCTTTCTGCACGTTAGTTCATTGGCCAATTTCACCAGAAACACCCTACTCCCTTCTTTGGCTGCTACAGTGCCAGCAAGCCATTTGGGACCATGTCGATAATTGAGTACAAACACAGAGTCATTGACCTCAATATCACATGACAAGTTTGCGCGATCATGGTACATGCTTTGTTGATGCCGCTTGCCCTCGACATGATTGTGGAGATCAGGGTGGACAAGAGAGGGCCTTGTTTTGAGCGCCCTTTTCATAAGCAGCTCAGCTGGGGGAACCCCGGTGAGTGAGTGGGGTCTGGTGCGGTAGCTGAGCAGAACTCGGGACAGTCGGGTCTGCAGGGAGCCTTCCGACGTGCTTTTCAAGCTTTGCTTATTGGTCTGAACTGTCCGTTCTGCCTGGCCATTGGATGCGGGCTTGAATGGGGCAGATGTGACGTGCTTGATCCCATTGCGGGTCATGAATTCCTTGAATTCAGCACTGGTGAAATATGGCCCATTGTCGCTGACTAGGACATCAGGCAGGCCATGTGTGGCAAACATGGTTCGTAGGCTTTCAATGGTGGCAGTGGACGTGCTTATAGACATTATTACACATTCAATCTATTTTGAATATGCATCCACAACAACCAAGAACATTTTGCCTAGAAATGGGCCCACATAATCAACGTGGATCCCAGACCACGATTTGGAGGGCCATGACCACAAACTTAGCGGTGCCTCTCTGGGTGAATTGCTCAGTTGAGAGAGCAAGTGTTGCACTGGCGCACGCATGACTCTAAATCTGAGTCGATGCCAGGCCACCACACATGGGATCTGGCTATGGCTTTCATCATTACAATGCCTGGGTGGGTGCTATGTAGGTCATATATGAACGTTTCTCTGCCTTTCTTGGGCAAAACCATGTGATTACCCCACAAAAGACAGTCCGCCTGTAAGGACATTTTGTCTTTGCGCCTGTGGAATGGCTTAATCTCTTCCTGCATTTCCGCTGGGACACTGGACCAGCTCGCATGGAGAACATAGTTTTTTACAAGACACAGTAAAGGATCCTGGCTGGTCCAGGTCCTGATCTGGCGGGCCGTAATAGGTGACTTTTCGTTTTTGAATGCATCCATCACCATGAGCAAGTCTGCAGGCTGTGCCATTTCCACCCCGGTGGTGGGCAATGGTAGCTGACTGAGAGCATCAGCGCAGTTCTCTGTGCCCGGTCTGTGGCGGATTACATAGTTGTATGCCCACAGCGTGAGCGCCCATCTTTGGATGCGGGCAGAGGCATTGGTGTTAATCCCTTTGCTCTCTGAGAATAGCGATATGAGCGGCTTATGGTCAGTTTCAAGCTCAAACTTGAGACCAAAATACTGGTGCATTTTTTTCACCCCGTAAACGCACGCCAGAGCTTCTTTTTTCAATCATGCTGTAGGCCCTTTCGGCCTTGGACAGACTCTTGGACGCATAAGCAACCGGTTGCAAAATCCCCGATTCGTTAGCCTGTTGTAACACACACATCCGACCCCGTATGACGATGCATCGCAAGCTAGCACTAATCGTTTACATGGGTTATACAGAACAAGCAGTTTGTTTGAACATAACAGATTTCTGGCTTTCTCAAAGGCAGCCTCTTGTGAATTCCCCCATACCCAGTCATCTCCATTGCGCAGTAGCACATGTAGGGGTTCTAGCAAGGTGCTTAACCCGGGTAGGAAATTACCGAAATAGTTGATGAGTCCTAGGAACAACCGCAGCTCCGTCACGTTCTGTGGTCTTGGTGCGTTCTTGATGGCCTCCGTCTTGGCATCGGTGGGTCTGATGCCATCTGCTGCGATTCTTCTTCCCAAGAATTTGACCTCTGACGCCAGGAAAACACACTTCGAGCGTTTCAACCTGAGTCCCACATGATATAGCCAACTGAGAACATCTTCCAGATTCTTCAAGTGTTCAATGGTGTCCCGACCTATGACCAGTATGTCATCCTGGAAAACCACGGTGCATGGAACTGACTTTAGCAGGCTCTCCATGTCCCGTTGGAAAATTGCCGCGGCCGAATGAATCCTGTTATAGATCTGTTATAGATGAACAGACCTTTGTGCGTGTTGATGCAGGTGAGGCCTTTTGAAGATTTCTCCAGCTCCTGCATCATTTGGTGAACGTCTTTCCTCCAGCCAGGGTTGCAAATAGGTCGTCTGCCTTGGACAGCGGGTACTGGTCCTGTTGCGAAAAACGGTTAATCGTTACTTTATAGTCCCCACAAATTCTGACCGTGCCGTCATCTTTGAGTACTGGGACAATCGGACTGGCCCACCTGTTGAATTCCACCGGCGTGATGATGCCTTCTCGCTGCAGCCTGTCCAGCTCAATTTCCACTTTCTCTCGCACCATGTACGGTACCGCCCATGCCTTGTGGTGGATGGGTCATGTACCGGGAACCAAGTGGATCTGCACTTTCGCCCCCAAGAAACTTCCGATGCCTGGCTCAAACAACGATGGAAATCTGCTCAGAACCTGGGCACATGAGGCATCGCCGACGGACGAAAGCGCTCGGATGTCGTTCCAATTCCAGCGGATTTTTCCCAGCCAGCTTCTGCCGAACAGTGTATGGGCCATTCCCTGGCACGATCCATAGTGGGAGTTCGTGCACTGCTCCATCATAGGAGACTTTTACTGCTGCGCTGCCAATTATAGGGATCAGCTCTTTGGTGTAAGCTCTTAGCTTGGTGTGAATGGGGCTGAGCTTGGGCCTGTGTGCCTTGTTGCACCACAGCCTGTCGAAGGCCTTTTTGCTCATTATGGACTGACTCGCATCCGTGTCCAGTTCCATGGATACTGGAATTCCGTTCAGTTCAGCTTTTAATATTATTGGTGGACATTTCGTGGTGAAGGTGTGTACCCCGTACACTTCGGCCTCTTCGGTTCGAGTCTCTAGTTCAGCCTGATCCACCATGGATCGATCTTTACAACGTGGTGGTTTGTAGGGTTTGCAGCTCGCCTGCACATTCACTGGAGGTGTTCCATTGTTCTTCAGCTTGAAGCAGCATTGATGGGCCCGATGATCACCTCCACAACACCAACAAGGTGTCAACTGCCTCGCATTAACGATTGATGGCGGACTCTGGGTCACCTGAGGTCATGCAGCAGCTGGCGTGTACGTTCTGCCATGTATATTCCTGCTAGAAAACGACGCTACTTTGTGCACTGTACTGGCTGAAACCTTTTTATGCTGCGAAATTTGTTTGGTGTTATCGCTGGTGGACATAAATGCCTGGGCTATCGTTATGGCTTTGCTCAGATTCGGTGTTTCAACAGTCAATAGTTTGTGAAGGATTACCTCATGGCCAATGCCAAACACAAAAAAGTCTCTCAGCGTTTGTTCAAGGAATCCATCGAATTTGCAATGTTCTGCAAGGCGCCTTAGTTTGGCGACATAGCTCGCCACTTCCTGGCCCTCCGACCGTTGACACGTGTAGAACCAATACCTCGCCATCAAAATGCTTTCCTTAGGATTTAGGTGCTCCCGGACCAGCGTACACAATTCATAAGATTTGGTTGTTGGTTTTACTGGAGGTAGAAGATTCTTCATGAGGCCCTAGGTTGATGTCCCACAGACAGTAAGGAGGATCGCCCTTCGTTTGGTAGCGTTCTCGTCCCCTTCCAGCTCGTTGGCCACTAAGTATTGGTCTAGTCTCTCCACAAAGGCCTCCCAATCGTCGCCTTCTGAGAACTTCTCCAGAATACCAACTGTTCTTTGCATTTTCACGCGGTTGTTCGCTACCTTGTTGCCAATTGTTACGCTCATAATAAAGGATGAAACTGAGTACTGTAAGCAATGAGTAAGTGTGACCTTAGTTCCTTTAATTAGACTCTAGAGTGCAGGTACCATGTGGGAGGCCTGCTTATATACAGCACTCCCAAGGGATGCTAGGATCCCTTGGGACTCCAACAGGTAGGCCCTCTGGTGGTGGTGTGATACAGGTTGCCAAGGGTTAAATACATAAGAAGGACGAGGAGGGATAGTCTGCCTTTGTTACAGTCACAAAGGATGTCATTTGTGACTTTGATGAGAGCCGTTTCAGTACTGTGGCAGGCACGGAAAGTGGATTGGGGGGATTCAAACATGGAATTGCGGGGAAAAGGGACACGGATTTGGGAGGCGACAACATGTTCAAGGACTTTGGAGAGGAAAGGAAGTTTGGAGATGGGGCTGTAGTTTGCTAGGACGGAGGGGTCGAAGGTTTCTTTTGAGGAGAGGGATGATGACAGCAGATTTGCGGGAGAGGGGGACAGTACCTGAGGAGAGAACACCATTAACAATGTCAGCTAACATGGGAGCCAGAAAAGGAAGCTGGGTGGTCAGCAGTTTGCTGGGAATAGGATCAAGAGAGCATGAAGCAGATCTTATGGACAGGATGATCTCGGAGAGGTCACGAGGGGAGATCAGAGAGAAACTGTAGAAAGATGGGAGGTCAGGGCTAGGGCAGGGGGGAATCTTAGAGGAAGTTTGGCCCAGTGGGCTAGGGGAAGGAAGGGAAGAGGCAGAGATGGCCGAACGGATGGTCTCAATCTTAAGAGACAAAGAAGTCCATGAGCTCCTTACATTTAATGAGGTATGGAACTACTGTAGAAGGGCAGCATCATAAATATTCTGCCAAAGCTCACAAAGTCAATCTGGGATGCTTTAAAAACAATTTATGGCGGAAGGCACTGGATTCATCACATCCCTGTGTGGAAATGACCTCTGCTGCTCAGGTGTCTCTCCTACTCTTCACAGGGGTTTCCAGAAAGGGGTGACGGGTGGAAGAAGCCTGACAAAGCTAATGCCAAAGTACCGGGACCAGCAGGACGTACATGAATAATTATGGAAAAAAGAAAACAAAACTGACAAAAAAAATGACATAGATAGAATACAGCATTATGTGACTGTCCTGTTCCTCTTTCCTGCATCCTCACAGTGTTGAAATGGAGGCTCATGACAAAGTCTCCCATTCAAACACATTTGGGGTGACAATGGGGTTAATATTTATATTAATATTTATTTGATTAAGTAGCCATTCAAAATGTTCATCTTTTACATCAGCGAACAGAACAGTTTCTTTTGTCAAATGTACACTTAAAAACGTCATGACAGTGATTGAGGTAGTTTCCCCTGTGGGTGCAATCAGGAAATTGCGCCAAAATGCGCTCAAAATTGGGCTGGTTAGCCTGCAGTTCAAATTTCTGCTAAAATTCATCTGCATGTACACATACGTAAAATCTTCTATGAACCCGCACAATCAGTTCCTTTATCTTTCCATTAAAAAATATTCCTTGATGTATTTAAGAGTGGTTACTTGCTGCAGTTTTATTAATGCAGCTGAACATGAGTTCATCACCAAAAATAAGCATTTTTTATAAGAGCGTCCTTCCTGCACCTAAGTAACCTGATTTAAAATCACTGAAATTGGCTATAAAAAAATATACTGATCCATTTAAGTTTCATTGGTGTATGCCAGTCAGTTTCTTAGTGAATTACATATTTTTTGAAATGAAAAAACTGTTAAAACGTGCCTGTGTGCCTCAGAAAATGTGCGTACTTTGAGGATCCTTCCCGAACCAGCTCAATCAGCAGACTCTCTCAAGTTTAATCTGGGAGCATGGCCAGTTTTGTGGACTTATATCGTATAAAAATATAGATGGGGTATTAACTGCCAGTACTCTGCATTGGTATAAAAATGCTGAAAATTTATGGATAGAAAATCTTGGTTCCCTTTTTGCACCATTAACTAAAAGTGGTCTCATCAGTGTTTTTAATCATCAACCTCAAGAGCCACCTACTCTATAGAAAAACATTAGGTCATTCTCGCGTCTGTGGGTGTCAGGGTGTGAGGTCCTCCTCCGGTGCTTTGGTGAACCTGTTGGCTGAACGCAGTCTTTCACTTGGCAGTCTTTTCAATGGCACTGAATCGTTTTGATACCCTGCCAGATTATTTTATTGAAAGTGATCAGATTCGATCTCTTCCGAAGGAATTCTATGGACCTCCCCTTAGTAAAATACGTCACTTTTTTTAATAGCAAACATCAACGTTGTCAGCTATTAATTTATAGGGATCCTGAACCTTGTGTTTAGCGAGTTAAGGTGCTTGTTCTAAATTGATAGCTTAACCTGACATCAGTGATAAATTACCACAAGGGAATGCGGAAATATGATAAGAATTTGTTCATAGCCATGGTCAGTACATATTGTGTATGTCATGCCATGGCTCAGTTGGTAGTACCCTCGACTCTGAGTCAGAAAGTTGTGGGTTCAAGTCCCAATCCAGATGCTTGAGTACAAAAATCTAGACTGACATTCCAGTGCAGTACTGAGGGAGTGCTACACTGTTGGAGGTGCTGTCTTTCAGATGAGACGTTAAACCGAGCACCCGTCTGCTCTCTCGGGTGGACGGAAAAGATCCCATGGCAACATCTCAAAGAAGAGCAGGGGAGTTATCCCTGTTGTCCTGGGGCCAATATTAATCCCACAAACAACATCACTAAAAACGATTATCTGGTCATTATCCCATTGCTGTTTGTGGGAGCTTACTAATCATCATCATCATAGGCAGCACCTCGGAATTGAGGAAGACTTGCTTCCACTCTAAAAATGAGTCCTTAGGTGGCTGAACAGTCCAATACGAGAACCACAGTCTCTGTCACAGGTGGGACAGGTAAGTCTTTGAGGGAAATGGTGGGTGGGACTGGTTTGCTGCATGTTCTTTCCGCTGCCTGCGCTTGATTTCTGCATGCTCTCGGCGATGAGACTCGAGGTGCTCAGCGCCCTGCCGGATGCACTTCCTCCACTTCGGAGTTCCTGGCCAAAGACCACCCTAAGTGTCAGTGGGGATGTTGCAATTTATCAGGGAGACTTTGAGGGTGTCCTTGTAATGTTTCCTCTGTCCACCTTTGGCTCGTTTGCCGTGAAGGAGTTCCGAGTAGAGTGCTTGCTTTGGGAGTCTCGTGTCTGGCATGCAAACAATGTGGCCTGCCCAGCGGAGCTGATCAAGTGTGGTCAGTGCTTCAATGCTGGGGATGTTGGCCTGGTCGAGGAAGTTAACGTTGGTACGTCTGTCCTCCCAGGGGATTTGCAGGATCAAACAAGGCTGCGTCATTGCCCCAACCCTCTTCTCAATCTTCCTCGCTGTCATGCTCCACCTCAGTCAACAAGCTCCCTGCTGGAGTGGAACTAAACTACAGAACCAGTGGGGACCTGTTCAACCTTCATTGTCTACAGGCCAGGTCCAAGACCACCTCAACCTCTTTCATCGAGCTACAGTATGCGGACGACGCCTGCGTCTGTGCACATTCAGAGGCTGAACTCCAAGGGAGCTTACTGTGCGCGAATTGGCTGCCATGTTTCCTATATTACAACAGTGACTACACTTCAAAAAAGTACTTAATTGGCTGTAAAGCACTTTGGGATATCCGGTGGTCGTGAAAGGCGCTATATAAATGCGAGTCTTTCTTTTTTTATATATGTACAGTCAAAACAACCTTTACACCTGCAAATAAGACAACTGCAGCCTATATGTTTGAGTAGGTTTACAATATGTCTCATTCTGTTTGACACCAGTCACTTCACTAGCAGAGGCCTACTCTTCTTTGCAGCTTTTTAGATCAAACAAAATATTGTTTGAATATGAATATGTTGCCCCCTATTGTTAGGCACATAAAAATTATCGCACACTACTGTTACTTAACTGCAGAATTGCCTTGAATATCGCAGACTGTCCAAAATCAGCTCCGCTACTGTAACACATTGAATACAAGTGCCTTAGATTGTGTGTTGCTATGGTAGCTCAATCATTCCTATGATTCTGCAGAACTATATGTGACTCACATTCACACAAGCTATTAGCCTTCAGGAAGACCTTTTTATTCTATTGCATTTAAAGGGGTTAAATCTATACAAATAAAGTATTATAGTCAATGATGCAATGGCAAATGGAAGTATCTTACCAAAAAGCATTCATTCATTTGTTCATTTAATGTCTTAAAAGAAAAGAGTACAAACAAAAATAAACCAAAGGAAAAAAAATACACACAGATGTGTCTATAAGTGGACAAAAGATCTCGAGATTTAAAATGTGATGAAAACATCCACGGGTTGACAGAATTGCTTCAGAAGAGCTGCTTTGGAAATTTTTGAGAGGAATTCTTACCCCAGACACTTTAGTTTTATCTTTTGTATATGAAGGGCCCCATGTTGCTTTCTCAACAATACTGTTTGAAAATAAGTGTTGATGATTTTCAGTTTTTGAAAAGTTGGTACTAAGAACTGGTCAGCGCAGCTTCTCTTTTTTTTAAAGAAAGTATTGTGAGAATTAGACATCTTTTGAAGCACTGTTAGAAAAATAATTATTCAGAGTATCAGACTCGCCTCAAGAGAACCTTTAGTATCGGGTGGGGGCTCCTGCAATGGGTTTTCATGCCATCTTTTCACTGAACCCAAAATTGATTAGAGGCAGTTTAGTGCTGTGGGCCCATTGCCTCTTGGGAAACTGTCCGACATGGCCCCAAATCATTTCAAGAAGATCTGCTGACAAACTGCACGACACAATTTCTATTCTTATTCAATAAATTTCAGTTTGTTTTTGATCTGATAAATATAGCTCTTCAATTTTCAATTAGCATCTGTCATCAGTTTCTATGCAACAAAGCAATAATGTTCTTAGCTTTTTAAGTTAATTGTTCTATCGAGAAAGGTATTTTTTTCATGAAGAGTTTAATTCAGGGAGTAAAAGATTTGCATTGGTTGTTTTAAAAGTTGTGGGTCAGCAGCCCCTTCCTCACGTCAAGAGAGCCGAGATTTCAGATTCTCCACATGCAGAAAGTGAATCCTTCACAGTGACAATTCCAGGCACTCCAGGCTTCCATCAAGGGATTGCACAGATATCTCCGCCATCTCCTCTCAGCTAATTGAAAATCTTCAGCTGGGCAGGACACCTTCTTCCAACATTACTGACATCAGAAGAGGAGCACAGAGGGCTCCTCTAAAGATGGATAACATTGGGGAAAAAGTGCATGCCTGTCAAGATTAAGGCAACAGAATAGATAGACGGCATATTTACGTGAAAAGAAATCAATAAATTATTTCATGAAAACCACCTTCTCTTTGCTGCTGAGCAGGCTCAATGGGCCAATAGACATACGCCTGTTCCTATTTTGTTCTATTGGATGATTCAGCTTTAAATTACAGTTTAAAAAGGTTCACAACTACTTGTTCATCCTGCTAAAGGAAGATGGCAGCATTACACGACAAACTTATCTGCTATTGTTTGCTTGCTGGGTTTGCTGAATTATTCAGCTTAACTTATAGCCAGTCTGCTGATTTAATGCTCAAGTAATTCACATTTTGTTCATATTCCATGAGATTACTGGATTTTCCTGTTTGGTGTTTTAATGCTCCCCCTCACTCTGCACACGAATGCTATGTGAAAAGTGCTATCTAAGTGTAAATTCTTGCTGTTAATGGCCATCCAATAATAGCCTTTCTGCAACATGTTCGTGAAACCCCTGACACTTCTTTTATATCCATCAGAGAGTGGCAACCGTTAACCACAACAAATTGTTGAATGTAGCATGGCTTTCTTTCTTGTGAATAGGCTGTCAGCAAATTTACCGACAACTACTCAGTCCAGTGAGTTAATATCGTTTTACGAATCGCTCTGAACACCAAAAAACCATATGTGGAATGCAAACCTCTCATCTGAGCCCATTGCCCAGGCAACATTGGATGCGACAGGAACACCAGCACATTGCTCACTGAACCTGATTCAGAGACTGTTGGAACTATGTGGCTGTGTGCTTGATAGTGAAGAAGAAAGCTTTAGACTGCAGGAAGTTTTCAATGATCAGTTGCGCAGAAAAGTGGCAAATGGAATTCAATACAGAGAAGTGTGAGGTAATGCATTTGGGGAGGACTAACAAGGCAAGGGAATGCACAATAAATGGTTGGATAGTGAGATATGTAGAAGAGTGCATGTCCACAGATCCCTGAAAGTAGCAGGACAGGTAGATAAGGTGGTTAAGAAGGCATACAAGATACTTGCTTTTATTAGCTGACGCATAGAATAAAAGAGCAGTGAGGTTATGTTTGAACTGTATAAAACAGTTGTTAGGCCACAGCTAGAATACTGCATTTAGTTCTGCTCACCACATTACAGGAAAGATGTGATTGCACTAGAGAGGTACAGAGGATATTTATGAGGATGTTGCTAGGACTGGAGAATTTCAACTATGAGGAAAGATTGGATAAAGAAAGACTTGCATTTGTATAACACCTTTCACGGCCACCAGACATCCCAAAGGATAGGCTGGAGTTGCTTTCTTTGGTACACTGGAGACTTGATTGAGATGTATACAGTTATGAGTGGCCCAGATAGAGTGAATAGGAAGAACCTATTCCCCTTAGCAGAGAGGTCAATAACCAGGGGGCATAGATTTAAAGTAATTGCTAGAAGGATTAGAGGGGAACTGAGGAGAATCTTTTTCACCCAGAGGGTGGTGGGGGTTTGCAACTCACTAATTAAAAGGGTGGTAGAGGCAGAAACCCTCATCACATTTAAAAAGTACTTGGATATGCACTTGAAGTAATGTAACCTACAAGGCTATCGACCAAGAGCTGGAAAGTGGGATTAGGCTGGATAGCTCCTTTTGGACTGAATGGCCGCCTTCTCTGTCATAAATTATATAAGAACATAAGAAATAGGAGCAGGAGTAGGCTATTTGGCCCCTCGAGCCTGCTTTGCCATTCATTAAGATCACGGTTGATCTGATCTTAGCCTCAACTCCACTTTCCTGCCTGTTCCCCATAACACTTGATTCCCCTATAGTTAGAATCTGTCTATCTCAGCCTTGAATATATTCAGTGACTCAGCTTCCACAGCTCTCTGGGGTAGAGAATTCCAAAGATTCACAGCCCTCTGAGAGAAGAAATTCTTTCTCATCCCTGTCTTAAATGGGCAACCCATTATTCTGAAACTATGCCCTCTATTTCTAGATTCCCCATGAGGGAAAACATCCTCTCAGCATCTACCCTGTCAAGCCCCCTCAGAATGTTATATCTTTCAATAAGATCACCTCTCATTCTTCTAAACTCCATTGAGTATAGGCCCAACCTGCTACCAACCTTTGTTCATAAGACAACCCCTTCATCTCCGGAATCAACCTAGTGAACCTTCTCTGAACTGCCTCCAATGCAAGTATATCCCTCCTTAAATAAGGAGACCAAAGCTATACGCAGTACTCCAGGTGTGACCTGGGGGTCCTTGTACATGAAACACAAAAAGTTAGTATGCAGGTACAGCAAGTAATCAGGCAGGCAAATGGAAGGGAAGTCCTGCTACAACTGTACAGGGTATTGGTGAGGCCACACCTAGAGTACTGCGTACAGTTTTGGTCTCCGAATTTAAGGAATGATATATTTGCATTGGAGGCAGATCAGAGAAGGGTCACTAGGTTGATTCCGGAGAGGAGGGGGTTGATTTATGAAGCTAGGTTTAGTAGGTTGGGCCTATACTTATTGGAGTTCAGAAGAATGAGAGGTGATCTTATCGAAACATATAAGATAATGAGGGGGCTCGACAAGGTAGATGCAGAGAGGATATTTCCACTCCTAGGGGAATCTAAAACAAGGGGGCATAGTCTTAGAATGAGAGGCCGCCCATTTAAAACTGACATGAGGAGAAATTTCTTCTCTCAGAGGGTTGTAAATCTGTGGAATTCTCTGCCCTAGAGAGTTGTGGAGGCTGGGTCATTGAATATATTTAAGGTGGAGATAGACAGATTTTTGAGCAATAAGGGAATAAAGGGTTATGGGGAGCGCACAGGGAAGTGGAGCTGAGTCCATGATCAGATCAGCCATGATCTTATTAAATGGTGGAGTAGGCTCGAGGGGCCAAATGGCCTACTCCTGCTCCTATTTCTTATGTTCTTATGTTCTCCTCACAAAGTGCTTTCCCACCTATCTTTGTATCATCAGCAAATCGGTCCCTTCACTCAAGTCATTAATATAGATTGTAAATAGTTGAGGCTCCAGCACTGATCCCTGTGGCACCACACCAGTTAAAGTTTGCCAACCTGAAAATGACCCATTTATCCCAACTCTCTGTTTTCTGTTAGTTAGCCAATTCTCAGTCCATGCTAATATATTACCCCCAAACCCGTGAGCTCTTATCTTGTGCAGTAACCTTTTATGTGGCACCTTCTCGAATGGCTTCTGGAAAACCAAATACATGACATCTACTGGTTCCCCTTTATCCACCCTGCTGGTTACATCCAGCAAATTTGTCAAACATGATTTCTGTTTCATAAAACCATGCTGACTCTGCTTGACTGTATTATGATTTTCTAAATATCTTGCTACTACTTCCTTAATAATGGACTCCAGCATTTTCCCAATCATCATAGGCAGTCCCTCGGAATCGAGGAAGACTTGCTTCCACTTCCAAAGTGAGTTCTTTGATGGCTGAACAGTCCAATACGAGAGCCACAGACCCTGTTACAGGTGGGACAGACATTCGCCCCACGCTCCTTCCGCTGCCTGCGCTTGACCTCTTCATGCTCTTTGCGTAGGGACTCGAAGAGTTCGATGTCCTCCCGGATGGACTTTCTCCACCTCGGGCGGTCTGCGGCCAAGGTCTCCCAGGTGTCAGCGGTGATGTTGCACTTTATCAGCGAGGCTTTTAGGGTGTCCCTATAATGTTTCCACTGTCCTCCTTTGGCTCGTTTACCATGAAGGAGCTCCACATAAAACATTTCCTTAGGAAGTCTCATATCTGGCATGCGAACTATGTGGCCTGCCCAGCGAAGCTGATCGAGTGTGGTCAGTGCTTCAACACTGGAGATGTTAGCCTGGTCGAGGACACTGATGTTGGTGCATTTGTCCTCGCAGGGGATTTACAGGATCTTGCGGAGACATCGTTGATGATATATCTCCAGCGACTTGAGGTGCCTTCTATACATCGTCCATGCCTCAGATCCATACAGGAGGGCGGGTATTACTACAGCCCTGTAGACCATGAGCTTGGTGGTAGATTTGAGGGCCTGGTCTTCAAACACTCTTTTCCTCAGACGGCCAAAGGCTGCACTGGCGCACTGGAGGCGATGTTGAATCTCCACATTAATGTCTGCCTTTGTTGATAAGAGGGTCCCGAGATATGGGAAATGGTCCACATTGTCCAGGGCCACGCCGTGGATCTTGATGGTTGGAGGGCAGTGCTGAGCGGCAGTGATAGGCTGGTGGAGGACCTTTGTCTTATGGCAGTTAAGCGTAAGGTCCATGCTTGGAGCTGCATGAGGATCAAGGTGCAGAGTGCGAAGCCTCTTCAGAGGAGGAGCAGCATCAGCTGGAAGATGAGAAGGAGGAACCTAAGATCCAGATATCAGCAACGCCAGCGTACATTACTGCCTGGGAGGCCAGGGATGGCCTCATCATGGCCACATTTACTTTACTTCCTGCATTACACCCGTATGGCTGCCAGGTTCCCCCCACCCACCCTCCCACCTAAACAGCACCGAAAAGCATCCTTGCAATGACCAAGCTATTCCCTTCACACTGACCCCCCATTGCTGGAGGTAGTGTTGTGTCTCACCATTCACTCCAACTCATTAAGCCACTTTCAATATACGATTCAAAAATGTGTATGACCAGACGTGGTGAAAATAAATTATTTTATATGTGTCATAACAGTAATGGAATCTCAACAATAACAACTTCTTTAAACACCCATGTGCTTACCCTTGTGCATATTGTTCGGTGTTATATACTGTAGAAGCTCTTACTGTCTATTTTTCTATTGCTTGCTAGTTTACTCTCATAATCTATCTTCTTTCTCTTCATTTTTTTTTAGTTGTCGTTTGCTGGTTTCTAAAAAATTCCCAATCTTCTGGTCTACCCTAATCTTCACAACATTGCATGCCTTTGTTTTCAATTTGATACCATCCTTTACTTCCTTAGTTAGACACGGTTGGTCAAACTTCTTTCACTGGAATATATCTTTGCTGAGAGTTATGAAATATCTCCTTAAATGTCTGCCACTGCTTATCTACCGTCTTATCCATTAATCTATTTTCCCAGTCCATTTTAGCCAACTCTGTCTTCATACCTTTGTAATTGCCTTTATTTAAGTTCAGGACATTAGTTTGAGAACCACGTTTCTCATCCTCAAACTGAATTTGAAATGTTATCATGTTCTGATCACTCTTCCCTAGAGGATCCTTTCCTATGAGATCATTAATTAATCCTATCTCATTACACATTACCAGATCTAAAATAGCCTGTTCCCTGGTTGTTCCTACAATGTATTGTCCTAAGAAACCATCCCGAATACATTCTATGAACTCTTCCTCAATGCTAACTTTGCCAACTTGATTTGTCCAATCTATATGGACAAATCATATAGATTGGACAAATCTATATGATTATTGCAATACCTTTCTTACAAGCCTTCATTATTTCATGATTTATACTCTGTCCTACAGTGTAGCTACTATAGACTACTCCCATGTGACTTCTTTCCCTTATTATTTCTTATATCCACCCAAACTGATTCTACATCTTGATCTTCTGAGCCAATATAATTTCTATGCACTGATCACATCCTTTATTAATAGAGCTACCCCACCTCCTTTTCCTTTCCGCCTATCCTTCCGAAATGTCAAATACCCATGAATATTCAGTTCCAGCCTTGGTCCCCTTGCAACCACGTCTCTGTAATGGCTATCAGATCATACCCATTTATTTTTATTTGTGCCGTCAACTCATCTATCTTGTTACGAATGCTACGAGTATTCAGATAAAGAGCTTTTAATTTTGTCTTTTTACCATTTTTCCCTACTCTGACCCCATTTTCTGATGCACTCTTACATAGAAACATAGAAAATAGGTGCAGGAGTAAGCCATTCGGCCCTTCGAGCCTGCACCACCATTCAATAAGATCATGGCTGATCATTCACCTCAGTAACCCTTTCCTGCTTTCTCTCCATACCCCTTGATCCCTTTAGCCTTAAGGACCATATCTAACTCCGTCTTGAATATATCCAATGAACTGGCATCAACAACTCTCTGCGGTAGGGAATTTCACAGATTAACAACTCTCTGAGTGAAGAAGTTTCTCCTCATCTCAGTCTTAAATGGCTTACCCCTTATCCTTAGACTATGTCCCCTGGTTCTGGACTTCCCCAACATCGGGAACGTTCTTCCTGCATCTAACCTGTCCAGTCCCGTTAGAATTTTATATGTTTCTATGAGATCCCCTGTCATTCTTCTAAACTCCTGTGAATACATGCCCAGTCAATCCAGTCTCTCCTCATATGTCAGTCCTGCCATCCCGGGAATCAGTCTGGTGAACTTTCACTGCACTCCCTCAGTTTTGGTCTCCTAATCTGAGGAAGGATGTTCTTGCTATTGAGGGAGTGCAGCGAAAGTTCACCAGACTGATTCCCGGAATGGCAGGACTGACATATGAGGAGATACTGGATCGACTGGGTCTGTATTCACTGGAATTTAGAAGAATGAGAGGCGATCTCAAAGAAACATATAAAATACTGACGGGACTGGACAGGTTAGATGCAGGAAGAATATTCCTGATGTTAGGGAAGTCCAGAACTATGGGACACAGTCTAAGGATAAGGGGTAAGCCATTTAGGACTGAGATGAGGAGAAACTTCTTCACTCAGAGAGTTGTTACCTGTAGAATTCTCTACCGCAGAGAGTTGTTGATGCCAGTTCGTTGGATATATTCAAGAGGGAGTTAGATATGGCCCTTACGGCTAAGGGGATCAAGGGGTATGGAGAGAAAGCAGGAAAGGGGTACTGAGGTGACGATCAGCCATGATCTTATTGAATGGTGGTGCAGGCTCGAAGGGCCGAACGGCCTACTCCTGCACCTATTTTCTATGTATCTAAGTATATAGTCCACGTCTCTGAGCCATATAGGAGGGCGGGTATCACTACTGCCCTGTAGACCATAAGCTTCGTGCCAGAGTTGAGGTCCTGGTCTTCAAACACTCCCTTCCTCAGGTGACCGAAGGCTGCGCTGGCACACTGGAAGCAGTGTTGGACCTTGTCATCGATGTCTGCCCTTGCTGATAGTAGGCTCCCGAGGTATGGAAAATGGTCCACGTTGTCCACGGCCGTGCCATGGATTTTGATGACGGGGGGCAGTGCTGTGTGGCGGGATCAGGTTGGTGGAGCACCTTTGTCTTACGGATGTTTAGTGTAAGGCCCATGCTTTTGTATGCCTTGGTGAAGATGTTGACGTCATTAACATCAATATAGCCCAAAGCAGCGATGGTAACAGAAACAATGCCGCAGAAAAATCAATGCCAGGGCACTCAAAGACCCAGTTAAGAAAGCCCTATACAGCAGCACCTCACTACCAACCTGGCGAACCCTCAATGACCCCGAGATGCAGAGTGCCCACAGCGCCTGGCCTGCCCTCAAGGCCATCATAACCAGTGCCTGCGAAGAGATGCTCGGTCACTTAACCAGGAAATATCAAGGCTGGTGTGACGAGAATGAGCAGGAGATCCAGGAGCTAATAAGCTGCAAGCACAAGGCATTTCTGAACCTAAAGCAGCAACCCAATTCGGGAGCAGCAAAGCAGCTCTACAGGTGGCTGAAGGTCGAGATCGAACAAAAAACCTGTGACCTAAAGAATAGATGGTGGGTGGAGAAAGCACAAGAGATCCAGCAGCTGGCCGACAGCCACGACGTGCGAGGATTGGCCCCAGCAGGGTTCAAGTGAAGCCCATCCCAATGGAAAAGCTCCCTCTATCCCCAGTACTGGTTGCAGTGCCCCATGAATCAAAACCCATTTCTCCCACACCAATCTTTGAGCCACACGTTCATCTCTCTGATGTTATTTACCCTATGCAAATTGATCATGGCTTGGGTAGTAATCCAGAGATTATTACCTTTGGGGTTTTCTTTTTTAATTTAGCCCTTAGCTGCTCATACTCCCTCAGCAGAAATTCTTTCTTTGTCCTATCATTGTCGATATCATTGGTACCTCATCATCATCATCATAGGCAGTCCCTCAGAATCGAGGAGGACTTGCTTCCACTCCCAAAGTGAGTTCTTTGATGGCTTAACAGTCCGATACGAGAGCCACAGACCCTATTACAGGTGGGACAGACATTTGTCAAGGGAAGGGGTCGGTGGGGCTGGTTTGCTGTGCGCTCCTTCCACTGCCTGCGCTTGACCTCTTCATGCTCTTTGCGTTGAGACTCAAAGAGCTAAACGCCCTCCCGGATGGACTTCCTCCACCTCGGGTGGTCTTTGGCCAGGGTCTCCCCGGTGTCAGTGGTGATGTCGCACTTTACCAGGGAGGCTTTGAGGATGTCCTGATAACGTTTCCGCTGTCCTCCTTTGGCTCGTTTACCACGAAGGAGCTCCGCATAAAGCATTTGCTTCGGAAGTCTCATATCTAGCATGTGAACTATGGCCTGCCCAGCGAAGCTGATCGAGTGTGGTCAGTGCTTCAATACTGGGGATGTTGGCCTGGTCGAGGACACTGATGTTGGTGCGCCTGTCCTCCCAGGGGATATGCAGGATCTTGCGGAGACATCGTTGGTGATATATCTTCAGCGACTTGAGGTGCCTTCTATACATTGTCCATGCCTCAAATCCATACAGGAGGGCAGGTATTACTACAGCCCTGTAGACCATGATCTTGGTGGTAGATTTGAGGGCCTGGTCTTCAAACACTCTTTTCCTCAGACGGCCGAAGGCTGCACTGGTGCACTGGAGGCGATGCTGAATCTCTACATCAATGTCTGCCTTTGTCGATAAGAGGCTCCTGCGATATGGGAAATGGTCCACGTTGTCCAGGGCCGCGCCGTGGATCTTGATGATTGGAGGGCAGTGCTGAGCGGCGGTGACAGGCTGGTGGAGGACCTTTGTCTTACGGATGTTAAGCGTAAGGCCCATGGTTTCATATGTCTCAGTGAATACATTGACTATACCCTGGAGTTCAGCCTCTGAATGTGCGCAGACACAGGCGTCGTCCGCATATTGCAGCTCAACGACAGAGGTTGGGGTGATCTTGGACCTGGCCTGGAGGTGGCGTAGGTTAAACAGCTTCCCACTGGCTCTGTAGTTTAGTTTCACTCCAGCGGGGAGCTTGTTCATTGTGAGATAGAGCACGGCAGCAAGGAAGATTGAGAAGAGGGTTGGAGCGATGATGCAGCCCTGTTTGACCCCAGTCCGGACATGGATGGGGTCTGTAATGGATCCGTTGATAAGGATCACAGCCTGCATGTCATTATGAAGCAGACGAAGGATGATGACAAACTTTTGGAGGCATCCGAAACGGAGGAGGACGCTCCATAGACCCTCACGGTTGACAGTGGTACCTACGTGGACCACGACAACTGGATCTTCCCCCTCCCCCTCCAAGTTCCTCTCCAGCCCAGAGGAGATGGGCTTTGGAATTCAAGCTCTTGGCTGCAGAGAACAGTATCTATCCTCCTAACTATACTGTCCCCTACCACTACTACATTTCTTTTTACTCCCCCAACTTGAACGGCGTTGTGGTCAATTTTCGCATCCTCCCTGCAGCCCCTGCTCTTGTCCACACAGGGAGTAAGAACCTCTTACCTGTTGGACAAGAGCAAGAGCTGAGGTTCCTCCAATGCTACCTTCTGAGTCCCCATACATGCCTCACATGTAGTCACACCCTCCCATCCCTGATCACGGACCAAATTTGAAGTATTTAACCTAAGGGGTGTGACTGCCTCCTGGAACACAGTGTCCAGGTAACTCTCCCCCTCCCTGATGTATCGCAGTGTCTGAAACTTGGACTCCAGCTCATCAACTCTGAACCGAAGTTCCTCGAACTGCCAACACTTACTGCAGATGTGGTCACCGTGGATCACACTGGTGTCCGCCAGCTCCCACATGCTGCAGCTGCAACACATCGCCTCCCTGCCATCTCTATTGTAATTTATTTAATTAATTACATTTTCAAGTTTAGAAATATCAATTATCTATGTTTAGTTTTTAATCTGTAATCCCGGCTCTTAATCTAAAGCAATGCCGAAATTTAGAAAAAAAGAAAGAAATAATCACCTCCACTCACTTACCTGATTCCTGGGATGGCGGGACTGACATATCAAGAAAGACTGGATCAACTGGGCTTGTATTCACTGGAGTTCAGAAGAATGAGAGGGGATCTCACAGAAACGTTTAAAATTCTGATTTAGATGAGGGGATTAAATGTAGTATCTCCAAATTTGCGGATGACACTAAGTTGGGTGACAGTGTGAGCTGCGAGGAGGATGCTATGAGGCTGCAGAGTGACTTGGATAGGTTAGGTGAGTGGGCAAATGCATGGCAGATGATGTATAATGTGGATAAATGTGAGGTTATCCATTTTGGTGGTAAAACAGGGAGACAGACTATTATCTGAATGTGACAGATAAGAAAAAGGGGAGGTGCAACGGGACCTGGGTGTCATGGTACATCAATCATTGAAGGTTGGCATGCAGGTACAGCAGGCGGTAAAGAAAGCAAATGGCATGTTGGCCTTCATAGTGAGGGGATTTGAGTACAGGGGCAGGGAGGTGTTACTACAGTTGTACAGGGCCTTGGTGAGGCCACACCTGGAATATTGTGTACCGTTTTGGTCTCCTAACTTGAGGAAGGACATTCTTGCTATTGAGGGAGTGCAGCGAAGGTTCACCAGATGGATTCCCGGGATGGCGGGACTGACATATCAGGAAAGACTGGATCAACTGGGCTTGTATTCACTGGAGTTCAGAAGAATGAGAGGGGATCTCACAGAAACGTTTAAAATTCTGACGGGTTTAGACAGGTTAGATGCAGGAAGAATGTTCCCACTGTTGGGGGAAGTCCAGAACCAGGGGTCACAATCTAAGGATAAGGAGTAAGCCATTTAGGACTGAGATGAGGAGAAACTTCTTCACCCAGAGAGTGGTGAACCTGTGGAATTCTCTACCACAAAAAGTTGTTGAGGCCAATTCACTAAATATATTCAAAAGGGAGTTAGATGTAGCCCTTACTACTCGGGGGATCAAGGGGTATGGCGAGAAAGCAGGAATGGGGTACTGAAGTTGCATGTTCAGCCATGAACTCATTGAATGGCGGTGCAGGCTTGAAGGGCCGAATGGCCTACTCCTGCACCTATTTTCTATGTTTCTCTGCCCTCACAGGTCCGTTTGCGCTGCTCCCAGCTAGTTGTTTCTGTAGCCCCGACTGCTTCCGCTCTTGAGCTGTTTTTCTATGATTCTATGATTTTAACGTGGATTGAGTATCAGTTGCTCCAATGATTTTAAAATTAACTGAATAAATAAAACCACAAATCTTTCGATACACTTCGGGGGGTGATGAGAGGAAGAAATGAATTTATTAAAGTAACATTCAAAATAGTCTGCTCCCCTAAATTTAAAGGGGAAAGTAGCCTGATAATTTTGCGAACTGAAATGCTTGAGATATATCCTCCCACTCCGTGAGTAAGAGAAGCAACAATGCGAAAATTGGATTGATCATTTCATGGGTTAGGCTTCAATTAACTCTTCGTAGCAGCATCTTTTACTTAAAAGTAAAGTTGTGCTTCTGCAAGTCTTTTTTCCATTTGTCACATTTCTCTAACTTGCTTCAGTTTGTCTTTCCAGAGTTGTCATTTTCAATTATATTATTCTTAGATCAACATAGTCTGACCTTGCTGTCTCAGTTCTGTTTCTAAAGCATCAACACATGAATGCACAAAGGTTTGTCCATCTCCCTCACTAACATGGTGCAGGGACTTCACCCACACTAATAAATGAGGGTAGGAGCACGCAACATTACTGAAGGTGATTAAACATTAAAATAAGGGCTTGATAATCAGGAACGGAAAGTAAGACTTGGGCTGCAGTTATAGCATAGATACTGCTCAGAGAGTGTGAAGCCTTAGTCCAAACATGGACAAAGAGCTGAATTCCAGAGGTGAGGTGAAAGTGACTGCCCTTGACATCAAGGCAGCATTTGACCGAGGAGCCTTAGTAAAATTGAAGTCAATGCAAATTAGTGGGAAAATTCTCCACTTACTGGAGTCATACTTAGCACAAAGGAAGATGGTTGTGGTGGTTGGAGGTCAATCATCACAGCCCCAGGACATCGCTGCAGGAGTTCCTCAGGGCAGTGTCCTAGTCCCAACCATCTTCCGCTGCTTTATCAATTACCTTCCTTCCATCATAAGGTCAGATCTGAGGATGTTCGCTGATGACTGCACAGTGTTCAGTTCTATACACAACACCTCAGATAATGAAGCAGTCCATGCCCGCATGCAGCAAGACCTGGACGACATTCAGGCTTGGGCTGATAAGTGGCAAGTAACATTCACGCCACACAAATGCCAGGCAATGACCATCTCCAACAAGCGAGTGTCTAACCATCGCCCCATGATATTCAACATCATTACCATTGTCGAATCCCCCACCATCAGCATCCTGCGGGTCACAATTGACCAGAAACTTAACTGGACCAGCCACATAAATACTGTGGCAAGAAGAGCGGGTCAGAGGCTGGGTATTCCGCAGCGAGTGTCTCACCTCCTGATTCCAAAAACCTTTCCACCATCTACAAAGCACAAGTCAGGAGTGTGATGGAATACTCTCCACTTGCCTGGATGAGTGCAGCTTCAACAATACTCAAGAAGCTCGACACCATCCAGTACATTGCAGCCCGTTTGATTGGCATCTCATCCACCACTTTCAACATTCACTCCCTCCACCACCGGTGCACTGTGGCTGCAATGTGTACCATTTCCAAGATGCATTGCAGCAATCCGCCATGGCTTCTTTGGCAACACCTCCAAAACCCGCAACCTCTACCATCTAGAAGGACAAGGGCAGCAGGTACATGGGAACACCATCACCTGCAAGTTCCCCTCCAAGTTACACACCATTCTGACTTGGAAATTTATCGCCGTTCCTTCATCGTCACTGGGTCAAAATCTTGGAACTCTCTCCCTAACAGCACTGTGGGAGTACCTTCACCACAAGTACTGCAGCGGTTCAAGAAGGCGACTCACCACCACCTTCTCAAGGGTAATTAGGGATGGACAATAAATGCTGGCCTTACCAGTGATGCCCACATCCTGGGAAAAAACGCCCAGCCAGCAGATCCAACACACTCTATTGGCTGGAACTCACTGCAATCACGTTGAGCTTGATAATATAGGTGCTCCATGCTCACAGCCAGCAAGTTCCTAATATAAAGAGAGAACAGGAAAGTACACAGGTTTTCTCCCAACATTATAAAAAAGATTTTTGTGTTACATTTACAAAGTACCCAGGCTGTCCATCAGATACCCGGCACATTTTTAAAGCCTGGATTTACACCAAGCTGGTGTTGTGCAAAGCCTAAGCAGTGTGAGACTGCCTACTGGAGGGAGTCTCAGACCTCCCCATTCAGGCCACTCGAATGGTCTAAGCAAGCTACAAAAATACATTGGAGACAGGCTAAGAACTCAGCCCCCACCCCCTTCGCAATCATTAGCTTACAGTAGAAAGAACAATCAGGTCACATCTATTATAATCAAGGGTGATTTTAACCTTCATATTGATTGGACAAAGCAAATTGGCCAGGGTAGCCTTGAGGAATAGTTCATAGAGTGTATCCGGGATGGTTTCCTTGAACAGTATGTTGTGGAACCAACCAGGGAGCAGGCTATCTTAGATCTAGTACTGTGTAATGAGACAGGATTAATAAACAATCTCCTAGTAAAGGATCCTCTAGGAATGAGTGATCATAACATGGTTGAATTTCAAATTCAGTTGGAGGGTGAGAAAGTTGGATCTCAAACCAGTGTCCCAAGCTTAAATCAAGGAGACAACAAAGTATGAAGGCAGAGTTGGCTAAAGTGGACTGGGAAAATAGATTAAAGTAGTGGGACGGTTGATGAGCATCAGCAGAAATTTAAGGAGATATTTCATAACTCGTAACAAAAATATATCCCAATGAGAAGGAAAGACTGTAAGAGAAGGGATAACCATCCGTGGCTAACTCAGGAAATAAGGAATGGTATCAAACAAGGGCATACAATATGGCCAGGACTAGTGGGAGGCCAGAGGACTGGGAAACTTTTTAAAGCCAGCAAAGAACGACTAAAAAAATAATAGACAGGGAAGATAGATTATGAAAGTAAACTAGCACAAAATATAAAAACAGATAGTAACAGTTTCTACAGGTACATAAAAAGGAAAAGAGTGGCTAAAGTAAATGTTGGTCCCCTGGAGGATGACACTGGGGAATTAATAATGGAGTACAGGGAAATGGCAGAGATGTTGAACAAATATTTTGTATCGATCTTCACAGTAGAAGACACTAAAAACATCCCAACTTACACCATAATCAAGGGGCTAGAGGGAGGGAGGAACAGAATACAATCACTATCACTAAAGAAGCAGTACTCGGTAAAATAATGGGACTAAAGGCGGACAAGTCCCCTGGACCTGATGGCTTACATTCTAGGGTCTTAAAAGAAGTGGCTGCAGAGATAGTGGATGCATTGGTTGTAATCTACCAAAATTCCCTGGATTCTGGGGCGGTCCCAGCGGATTGGAAAACCGCAAATGTAATGCCCTGTTTAAAAAAGGAGGCAGACAAAAAGAGCAGAACATTTGTCGCTGAGTAAATGCTGGAGTCCATTATTAAGGAAACAGTAGCAGGACATTTGGAAAAGCATAATTCAATCAAGCAGAGTCAGCATGGTTTTATGAAAGGGGAATCATGTTTGACAAATTTGCTGGAGTTCTTTCAGGACGGAACGAGCAGGGTGGATAAAGGGGAACCAGTGGATGTGGTGTAGTTGGATTTCCAGAAGGCTTTTGACAAGGTGCCGCATAAAAGGTTACTGCACAAGATAAAAGTTCACAGGGTTGGGGGTAATATATTAGCATGGATAGAAGATTGGCTAACGAACAGAAAACAGAGTTGGGATAAATGGGTCATTTTCCAGTTGGCAAACAGTAACTAGTGGGGTGCCGCAGGGATCGGTGCTGGGGCCTCAACTATTTATAATCCATATTAATGACTTGGATGAAGGGACTGAGTATAATGTAGCCAAGTTTGCTGATGATACAAAGATGGATGGGAAAGCAAATTGTGAGGAGGACACAAAAAACCTGCAAAGGGATATGTGAGTGGGCAAAAATTTGGGCAGATGGAGTATAATGTAGGAAAATGTGAGGTTATCCACTTTGGCAGAAAAAAACAGAAAAGCAAATTATAATTTAAATGGAGAAAAATTGCAAAGTGTTGCAGTACAGAGGGACCTGGGGTTCCTTGTGCATGAAACACAAAAAGGTAGTAGGCAGGTACAGCAAGTGATCAGGAAGGAAAATGGAATGTTGGCCTTTATTGGAGATAGAGTATAAAAGCAGAGAAGTCCTGCTACAATGTACAGGGTATTGGTGAGGCTACACCTGGAGTACTGTTTACGGTTTTGGTCTCCGTATTTAAAGAAGGATATACTTGCATTGGAGGCTGTTCAAAGAAGGTTCACTAGGTTGATTCCGGACATGAAGGTGTTGACTTATGAAGATAGGTTGAGTAGGTTGGGCCTGGTGGTGTATGTAGCACACAAATCACTGACTCCACACGGTCTGGTGTTAATCTAACTGCTGTGACCTTCGTCCTTTATTGTTCAGCTCCAGAGTGCCTCTCAGGTGTGGTCAGCCTTTTATATTGCCAGTTGCAGGTACTTCCAGGTTTCCCACCATAGCGCCCTCTGTGGTGTACCATTGTGCTTATATTACATTTAAGGTACCAGGACGATACACACATCAATACATAACATCACACTTCCCCACCCCCCCCCCCCACACCAGGACGCAGGACGACGATACACACATCAATACATAACATCACACTTGTCCAATGGAAGGCAGGTAGGCATAGACAATGCGTTAGTATGGTACATGTTATCTGGTATATTAACTAGTTATTGACTGGTAACGGATCCCTGATTTCCTTGTTAGCTCTTATCATTAATTGTACTTCATATCCATTATTTTACACAAATACAGTGGCCATTCAACATTAAAATATTAATTCTTATTATAAATTTGCCATCTCACACTAACGTAGCTCATTTTAGACTCGCTCTGTCTTACAGAAGTCCTTTGTGGGGACCACCACATGGTAAGACCCTTTTAAGATTCCCGGGTGCATTTCCTTTTTAAGGCACCATCTTTGATGCAGGAGGATTCCACGAGGCTTCTCCTTGGGCACCGCCATCTTTGATGCTCTGCTGCTCTGGACCGAGGCCGCCGCCATCTTGCTCTCCGCCGCTCCGGATACCCTCCGCCGCCGCAGCCTCCGCTCCCCTCCGCTGCCACCTGACTTGCCACCTCTCCTGCGGCCGTCGTCATCGCTTCTCTGGCGGCCACCTTGGCCACCTCCCCTGCGGCCGTCATGGCCTCTCTAGTGGCCGCACTTGCCGCCTCCCCTGCGGCCGTCGTGGCCGCCGACCTCCAGCTGCTGCCGCCGCCCGACTCTCCCTCTACGTGGGCCCTTCCGATCCGCCGGCCATTCTGGATCCCTCGCACCCCACCGGTTCACCCCCCCCCCACTAGGCCCCTCTCTGCAGGGCTGTGGGGGCTGAGGCTGCAGGATCTCTGTGTGAGGTCCGGGGCTGGGGCTTACCTGTGGGTGTATTGAGGATGCAGCTCCAGCTCGGTCGGCACTGCTCTCTGGGGATCCAGGGCACAGCAGCACCCTGGGGAGCAGCAGCCTGTGGAGTGGTGAAGTCTTCCCAGCTCCCACGGACTGTCCCCATCCACCTCCGGCCGAGGAGTGTCGGCCCATCGCCTGCAATGACCCACAAAGGTAAACCGTGCGTCTCGTCCCAGTGGGATACCTGCACCATCGCTCTGCCAAGAACAGGTATTAGTTCCCTGGTGTAGGTATGCAGCTTCGCCATGACCGGGACCAGCTTGGGTCGTACAGCTGGGTTAATCCACAGTTTATCAAAAGTTCTCCGACTCATCAACGACGGACCCGAGCCCGTGTCCACTTCCATACTCACAGGGACTCCGTTGATTTTTACTTCCCTTATCACTGGGGGCAAATCGTCGGTACAAATGTACAGTCCCAGTACTTCATCATCTTCTGCCTGCTCCTTGCTGGATGGTGGATCATCCTCCATCTCCTCAGCCACATGGTGAGTCCGATTTCTTTTACACATACGCTGAAGGTGGCCTTTCGTGTGGCAGGTATTGCACGTGTACTCTGCAAACCTGCACCGGTGAGCCCCATGGCTTCCTCCACAGCGCCAGCATAGCCTCCCTCAACGGACTCTGAGTTCCAGGACCCCGAGATCCATTCTCTCTGCCCCGGGCAGAGCCATGTTCTGCAGTTTTGTCCGTGGTGGGCGCTATCCTGTGGACAGTGCCTGCCGGGTTCGAGACTGTGTGGATTATTTGCTTGGTGCTGCAAGTCGAGGTCATATATGCCCGGCTGATGGCGATGGCCTTTGTCAGGGTGACTGTGGGTTCCGTGGCTAACAGCTTGTGAAGGAGGCCCTCGTGGCCAATCCCCATGACGAAAACGTCCCGTAATGCCTCGTCAAGGTGTGCCCCAAAATCACACGGCGCTGCGAGTCTCCTGAGGTCCGCAGCATATTTGGTGACATCCTGGCCCTCAGGTCTGCAGTGATGGTAAAATTTGTATCTGGCCGTGAGGATGCTCTCCTTCGGTTTCAACTGGTTACGAATGAGTTCAGACAGCTCCTCGTATGACTTGTCCCTGGCGCTCCCAGGTGCCAGCAAATCCCTGACGAGACAGTAAACCTCATCTCCACAACTGGAGAGCAATATCGCCTTACGCTTATCTCTCATTGTGTCCATGTCCTCCGTCAGGTCGTTTGCTGTGAAGTAGTACCCGAGCCTTTCTGTAAAGGCCTCCCAATCATTGCCCACAGTAAAATCCTTTAGCGAGCCCAGAGTAGCCATGGTTGCGTGGAGTTCGTCCGCTTCCTCGTTGCCAATGTGGTGTATGTAGCACACAAATCACTGACTCCACATGGTCTGGTGTAAGTCTAACTGCTGTGACCTTCGTCCTTTATTGTTCAGCCCCAGAGTGCCTCCCAGGTGTGGTGGTCAGCCTTTTATATTGCCTGTTGCAGGTACTTCCAGGTTTCCCACCACAGCGCCCTTTGTGGTGTGGCATAGTGCTTACATTACATTTACGGTACTGGGACGATACACACATCATTACATAACAGGCCTATACTCATTGGACTTCAGAAGAATGCGAGGTGATCTTGTCGATACGTATCAGACAATGAGGGGGCTCGACAAGGTGGATTTCTACTAAAACTAGGGGACACAGTCTCAGAATAAGGGGCCACCCATTTGAAACTGAGATGAGAAGGAATTTCTTCTCTCAGAGGGTTGTGGATCTATGGAATTCTCTGCCCCAGACAGCTGTGGAGGCTGGGTCATTGAATATATTTAAGGCTGAGATATTCAGATTTTTGAATGATAAAGGAGTAAAAGGTTATGGGGAGCGGGCAGGTAAGTGGAGCCAAGTCCATGATCAGATCAGATCATGATCTTATTAAATGACGGAGCAGGCTCGAGGGGTCAAATAGCCTACTCTTGCTCCTAGTTCTTATGTTTTTATAATGACAGAAAACCAAACAGGCACGTTAAAACTGGCTTGCCTGATCAGCATCACTGCAAGCTAAATAGACTATATATTTAAAGTGAATACATATCTTTGTACGGTAATTTTATTTCCAGGAAAACCCTTGCATTCTTTTTGGAGCCACTTGAGATTATGAAAATTGCAGAAATGGCTTTAATTTTGTTTGGTTGAGTAGTCTCCAATAGAATTGCAGCACAGATGGTTTCGAGCAATGTAATGCCTGACAACTTTTCTGCAAGTTATTTCTCACACAGTAATTAAAGACAACATATTTGAAAATAACTTCCGAGTAAAGATGCAAACTCCAAGACATGAGTTCTATTTCTAGTGAGATCCACATTCAAATCATCTATTGAAAGCAATTATTAGGAGTTTCCACTGTAGAGGTAGAGTAACTAACAATGGTTGCAGACACGTGATTTCTGCTGTAATTTTTATAACAAGAATCGGTATTGCAAGATATTTTGGGAAGGACACTACGGTGTCTTGGACAATGGTACCATTGTGCCACTGATAGTGCTTGTCGGAGATTTGTTAAAATAATTTAGAATTAATTATTTTGCCAGTAATACTGCAGAGTCTATTATTGTGAACTACTCTATCTGATTCAATTATTAGGAAACCCGAAAGAAGAATTCCTCAGTTTGCTATTTGCAGTGAAATTGCAAACTTCTTATGTTCTTATTATTGTTCTTCATATTTGCGCTTATAATTTTGCTACAGATAGTGATCAGAGCAAAACTTGCCCTATAGAGGCTTCATAGTTCAAGGTGTTCCTGGAACTGTTGTTGCCCATCAGACTGACACTAAGCTGGGTGGCAGTGCAAGCTATGAGGAGGATGCTAAGAGGCTGCAGGGGGACTTGGACAGGTTAGGTGAATGGGCAAATGCATGGCAGATGCAGTATAATGTGGATAAATGTGAGGTTATCTACTTCGGTGGCAAAAACAGGAAGGCAGATTATTATCTGAATGGTGACAGATTAGTAAAAGGGGAAGTGTAACGAGACCTGGGTGTCATGGTACATCAGTCATTGAAGGTAGGCATGCAGGTACAGCAGGCAGTAAAGAAAGCAAATGGCATGTTGGCCTTCATAGCGAGGGGATTTGAGTATAGGAGCAGGGAGATCTTACTGCAGTTGTACAGGGCCTTGGTGAGACCTCACCTTGAATATTGTGTGCAGTTTTGGTCTCCTAATCTGAGGAAGGACATGCTTGCTATTGAGGGAGTGCAGCGAAGGTTCACCAGACTGATTCCCAGGATGGAAGCACTGACATATGAGGAAAGACTGGATCAGCTAGGCTTATATTCACTGGAATTTAAAAGAATGAGAGGGGAGCTCATAGAAAATTATAACATTCTGATGGGACTGGGCAGGTTAGATGCAGGAAGAATGTTCCCGATGTTGGGGAAGTCCAAAACCAGGAGTCACAGCCTAAAGATAAGGGGTAAGCCATATAGGACCGAGATGAGGAGAAACTTTTTCACCTAGAGAGTTGTGAACCTGTGGAATTCTCTGCCACAGAAAGTTGTTGAATCCAGTTCGTTGGATATATTCAAAAGGGAGTTAGATGTGGCCCTTACGGCTAAAGGGATCAGGGTAGAGAAGGCAGGAGTGGGGTACTGAAGTTGCATGATCAGCCATGGTGATGCAGGCTCGAAGGGCTGAATGGCCTGCTTCTGCATCTATTTTCTATGTTTCTATGCCTTACCCCTTCTTACTGATGTCCAGTTTTAAATTTCATATAAAATTATAGCATTTTCGTGCCAATTTTGACTTGGGGGAAATCAGAATCAACAAGATGGTAAATGCCTCAAAATGGGGTCGGTAGACTTACCACTCCCTTGACCCTGATGCATCGAATGCTGTCACTTTGAAAGGCGGCTACCCCTGGGCAGCGGGAGCGCTTGCATGAAGCAGACTAGGGATGTCTTTCTCACGCAAATTGGGCTCTGAATGAACTAAGATACCAATTGCAATTTTAAGGCACACATGGGTGGAGCATTCGCCCGCAGTGCTCCTTCTGGCTCCACAAAATTACTGCCGGTCCATCCTGGCCTTGCCTCAGCATCGCCTTCCACCACCTCCGAGGACTTACCTGCGGGCCTCTGCCAGCATCCCAGTTGGTCAATGTTCCTGAAGCCAATGAGCAGCGAGCTGCATCAGGGTTCCGGCTTGGCGTCCGGAACTCATGTCAAATTCAAACTGAGGCCTAGGCCTCGTGGTGGCCTCTTCACTGCCAGATCGGGCAGGCAACCAGCTGGTGCACTGAATCAACATATGGTCAAAATCAACACCATTGTATCTCTGATATAGTTATTTCTTTGTAAACTAGAGATTGTACATTGTAGGACAATCCTGGTGGAGCCATCAACATTGAAGAAATGTTGGGAGTGAGATTCATGGTCAAATAAAGTGACATAAGGGTAGTAATCGTAGGGGATTTTAACTATCCAAATATTGAAGGGTATAGAGGGTGCGGAATTCTTGAAATGCTTTCAAGAGAACTTTTTTAATCAGTATGTAGCAAGCCCAACACGAGAGGGGGTGGTCTTGGATTTAGATTTGGGGAATGAAGCTGGGCAGGTTGAAGAGTTATTAGTGGGAGAGCACTTGGGCGCCAGTGACCATAATTCAGTCAGATTCAAGTTGGTTATGGATAAGGACAAGGATAGGCCTGGAATAAAAGTTCCAAATTGGGGAAAAACTAATTTTGCTAAGTTAAGGAGTGAGATGGCCATAGTGGACTGGAAACAGCTACTTGTGGGTAAATCAGTGTCGGAACAGTGGGAGGCATTCAAGGAGGAGATCCAGAAGGCTCAGGCCAAACATGTGCCCTTAAAGAAAAAAGCTGGGAAAAATAATTCTAGAGCCCCCTGGATGTCTAGGGACTTACAGGGGAGGATTAAGAAAAAAAGGGACGCTTATGTCATATATCAACGGCTAAACACTATAGAATCTTTAGAGGAATATAGAAAGTTAAGAGGCAAAATTAAAAAGGATATTAGGAATGCTAAGAGAGAGCATGATAAATTCTTGGCCAGTAAAATTAAAGAAAACCTGAAGATGTTCTATAAATATATTAAGAGTAAGAGGGTAACTAAAGAAAGGGTAGGGCCTATTAGAGACCATGAGGGTAATCTTTGTGAGGAGGCGGCAGATATTGGTAGGGTTCTTAACGAATACTTTGCATCTGTTTTCACAAAGGAAAGGGGTAATGCAGATACTGCTATAGAGGAGGAGTGTGAAATTCTAGATGAAATAAATATAGTGAGAGAGGAAGTATTAAGGGGTTTAGCAGCTTTGACAGTAGATAAGTCCCCAGGCCTGGATAAAATGCATCACAGGCTGTTGAGCGAAGTAAAGGAGGAAATAGCAGAGGCCTTGACCATCATTTTCCAGTCCTCTTTGGATCTGGGCATCGTGCCGGAGGATTGGAGGACTGCTAATGTAGTACCCTTGTTTAAGAAGGGAGAAAGGGATAGGCTGAGTAATTACAGGCCTCTCAGTGGTGGGAAAATTATTGGAAAAAATCCTGAAAGACAGGATAAATCTACATTTGGAAAGGCAAGGATTAATTAGGGACAGTCAGCGTGGAGTTATTAAGGGAAGATCGTGTTTGACTAACCCGATTGAATTTTTTGAGGAGGTAACCAAGAGGGTCAATAAGGGTAGTGTGTACAATGTAGTATATACGGACTTTAACAAGGCTTTTGATAAGGTCCCACATGGTAGACTGATCATGAAGATTAAAGCCCATGGGATACAACGGCGCGGTCCCGGCCTGCAAGCCCATCAGCAGGCTGGGGCCAGTGGAGGGAGCAGCGTGCGACGGCATACCACTGCAGGGAGCAGCGTGTGCTGCTGCAGGAGAGCGACGGCTGCGAAGCCAGGTCGCTGATTGCAGTGCGGGCAGGCACAGCAGGAGGGACGAAGGAGCAGCAAGAGTCCATAGAGGGAAGTGACCGGGGCCCAAGAGAGGCGTGAATCCGGGGGCCAGAAGAGATGAGGGCCCAGGGGCAGCACGGGCCACACTGCGATATGTATGCGCGTTTGGTCTGTGCAGCAGAGCTGGTCTCCAGTTAGTCTTGGACAATACTTGCCATTGGACCAAGACATAACTCTGTCAAGCTCGTGTGGTGGCTGGTATGCAATGGCCACCACACGTTAAATAAATCCAAGCACAGGCATCTTCCACCCTTCACAATGTAGTTCAGGACCTGGAATATTAGGTCCTTCATTGAAACACCTGGGAATCATCCCTTTTTGGCGTGGAAGCAAGTCATCCTCGCTTCGAGGGACTGTCTATGATGATGATGTTGATGATGTCAGGGCAAAGTGGCAAGTTGGATCTAAAATTGACTCGGAGGTAGGGAGCAAAGGGTAATGATTGATGGATGTTTTGTGACTGGAAGGATGTTTCCAATGGGGTTCCGCAGGGCTCAGTACTGGGACCCTTGCTTTTTGTGGTATATATCAACGATTTAGATTTGAATATAGGGAGTATGATTAAGAAGTTTTCAGATGATACTAAAATTGGCTGTGTCGTTGATAATGAAGAGGAATGTCATGGGCTGCAGGAGGATATCAATCTACTGATCAGGTGGGCAAAGCAGTGGCAAATTAAATTTAATTCAGAGAACTGTGAGGTGATGCACTTTGGGAGGGCTAATCAGGAAAGGGTATACACATTCAGCGGTAGGCCACTTAATAGTGTAGATGAACAAAGGGATCTTGGAGTGCTTATCTATAGATCCCTGAAAGTAGCAGGCTAGGTGGATAAGGTGGTTAAGAAGGCATACGGAATGCTTGCCTTTATTGGCCGAGGCATAGAATATAAGAGCAGGGAGGTTATGCTTAAATTGCATAATACTTTGGTTAGGCCACAGTTGGTGTACTGTGTGCAGTTCTGGTCGCCATATTATCGGAAGGATGTGCTTGCACTAGAGAGGGTGCAGAGGAGATTTACTAGGATGCTGCCTGGAATGGAGAATCTTAGTTAAGAGGACAGATTGGATAGGCTGGGTTTGTTCTCATTGGAACAGAGGAGGAGGTTGAGAGGAGACGTCATTGAGGTGTATTGAGGGACCTAGACATAGTGGATAGTAATGGCCTATTTCCATTGGTGGAGGGGTTTATTATGAAGGGGTATAGTTTTAAAGTGGTTGGTGGAAGGTTGAGAGACGATTTGAGAGGGGTGCTTCTTACGCAGAGGGTTGTGGGGATCTGGAACTCGCTGCCTGGAAGAGTGGTGGATGCAGAAACCCTCACCACTTTTAACAGAAGGTTGGATGGCACTTAAAGTGCAGTAACCTGCAGGGTTATGGACCTAGAGCTGGTAATTGGAATTAGACCAGATGACCTTTTGTTGGACGGCAGAGATATAATGGTAAGTACTGCAGAGAACAGAATACAGCCAGGGTGATCTCCTGGACTAGTTTCGATCGTCTGGATGGGTTGGAGAGGAATTTTCCCAGATTATTTCTCCCTAAATTGGCCTGGGTTTTTATCTGGTTTTTGCCTCTCCCAGGAGATCACGTGGCTCCGGTTGGGGTGGAGTGTAGAATGTTTCAGTTTAAGGGGTGTCGCAGTTGTGTGAGGCGGATTGGTTGGGCTGGGTGTTCTTTGCTTTTCCGTCATTATTCATAGGTTTATTTGTAACCTTTAGGGCTGCTGACCAAGGACCGTGCGGCTTTGTCGGCCGGCGAGGACACGATGGGCCGAAATGGCCTCCTTCTCTGCTGTAAATTTCTATGTTTTTTTAAACCTATGGAATTTGCACTGTTCCATATTATCATGTGAACATTTTACGTGCTTGAATGAATTGGCTTTGCTATTTTATCACAAGCATTAAGCAGTTTAATTTAAATGGGTTGAAATAGCGGCCAAATTTCATGCACTCGTGTTAAGCCTTCGTATATAATTTCCATGCTACGGAGCTATGGATGAACTTCAGCAATTGTACATCCCAGTCTGGAGTAAAAATAAAACGGGGAAGGTGGCTCAACTGTGACTAACAAGGGAAATTAAGGATAATGTTAAATCCAAGGAAGAGGCATATAAATTGGCCAGAAAAAGCAGTAAACCTGCGGACTGGGAGAAATTTAGAATTTGGCAGAGGAGGACAAAGGGTTTAATTAGGAGGGGGAAAATAGAGTATGAGAGAAAGTTTGCCGGGAACATAAAAACTGACTGCCAAAGCTTCTATAGATATGTGAAGAGAAAAAGATTAGTGAAGACAAACGTAGGTCCCTTGCAGTCAGATTCAGGTGAATTTATAATGGGGAATTTATAAAGGATCGTCTGTCACTGGTCAACAAGTTAAGACCTGGACCAGCCAGGATCCGACCCTATCAGTTGTAAAATGTTTTGTTCTTAACGGGGACTGGTCGACCACCCCCAAGGAAATGGGTGATGAAGCCAAATCGGACAGCCGTCGCAAAGATGAGTTTTCCATCCAGTCCGACTGTTTACTGTGGGGTAATTGTGTTGTAATGCCCGAGAAAGGCAGGGCGAGATTTGTACAGGCAACATTAGCCTGGATGATGTGGAATCAGTATGGGTGGAGCTACGGAATTCCAAAGGGCAATAAACACTAGTGGGAGTTGTGTACAGACCACCAAAGAGTAGTAGTGAGGTTGGGGACAGCATCAAACAAGAAATAAGGGATTTGTGCAATAAAGGTACAGCAGTTATCATGGGCGACTTTAATCTACATATTGATTGGGCAAACCAAACTGGTAACAATGCGGTGGAAGAGGATTTCCTGGAGTGTATTAGGGATGGTTTTCTAGACCAATATGTCGAGGAACGAACTAGAGAGCAGGCCATCCTAGACTGGGTGATGTGCAATGAGAAGGGACTAATTAGCAATCTTGTTGTGTGAGGCCCCTTGGGGAAGAGTGACCATAATATGGTAGAATTCTTTATTAAGATGGAGAGTGACACAGTTAATTCAGAAACTAGGGTCCTGAACTTAAGGAAAGGTAACTTCAACGGTATGAGGCATGAATTGGCTAGAATAGACTGGCAAAGGATAATTAAAGGGTTAACGGTGCACAAGCAATGGCAAACATTTAAAGATCACATGGATGAACTTCAGCAATTGTACATCCCTGCCTGGAATAAAAATTAAACGGGGAAGGTGGCTCAACCATGGCTAACAAGGGAAATTAAGGATAGTGTTAAAGCCAAGGAAGAGGCATATAAATTGGCTAGAAAAAGCAATAAACCTGAGGACTGGGAGAAATTTAGAATTCAACAGAGGAGGACTAAGGGTTTAATTAAGAGGGGGAAAATAGAGTACGAGAGGAAGCTTGCAGGGAACATAAAAACGGACTGCAAAAGCTTCTATAAATATGTGAAGAGAAAAAGATTAGTGAAGACAAACGTAGGTCCCTTGCAGTCGGATTCAGGTGAATTTATAATGGGGAACAAAGAAATGGCAGACCAATTAAACCAATACTTCGGTTCTGTCTTCACGAAAGAAGACACAAATAACCTTCCGAATGTACTAGGGGACAGTGGGTCTAGTGAGAAGGAGGAACTGAAGGATATCCTTATTAGGCGGAAAATTGTGTTCGGGAAATTGATGGGGTTGAAGGTCGATAAATCCCCGGGGCCTGATAGTCTGCATCCCAGAGTACTTAAGGAAGTGGCCCTAGAAATAGTGGATGCATTGGTGATCATTTTCCAACAGTCTATCGACTCTGGATCAGTTCCTATGGACTGGAGGGTAGCTAATGTAACACCACTTTTTAAAAAATGAGGGAGAGAGAAAATGGGTAATTATAGACCGGTTAGCCTGACATCAGTGGTGGGGAAAATGTTGGAATCAATCATTAAGGATGAAATAGCAGCGCATTTGGAAAGCAATGACAGGATCGGTCCAAGTCAGCATGGATTTATGAAAGGGAAATCATGCTTGACAAATCTTCTGTAATTTTTTGAGGATGTAACTAGTAGAGTGGACAAGGGAGAACCAGTGGATGTGGTGTATTTGGACTTTCAAAAGGTTTTTGACAAGGTCCCACTCAAGAGATTGGTGTGCAAAATTAAAGCACATGGTATTGGGGGTAATGTACTGACGTGGATAGAGAACTAGTTGGCAGACAGGAAGCAGAGAGTTGGGATAAACGGATCCTTTTCAGAATGGCAGGCAGTGACTAGTGGGGTGCCGCAGGGCGAGGTGCTGGGACCCCAGCTATTTGCAATATACATTGATGATTTAGATGAAGGAATTGAGTGCAATATCGGCAAGTTTGCTGGGTGGCGGTGTGAGCTGTGAGGAGGACGCTAAGAGGCTGCAGGATGAAACATAGAGACATAGAAAATAGGTGCAGGAGTAGGCCATTCGGCCCTTCTAGCCTGCACCGCCATTCAATGAGTTCATGGCTGAACATGCAACTTCAGTACCCCCTTCCTGCTTTCTCGCCATACCCCTTGATCCCCCTAGTAGTAAGGACTTCATCTAACTCCCTTTTGAATATATTTAATGAACTGGCCTCAACAACTTTCTGTGGTAGAGAATTCCACAGGTTCACCACTCTCTGGGTGAAGAAGTTTCTCCTCATCTCGGTACTAAATGGCTTACCCCTTATCCTTCGAATGTGACCCCTGGTTCTGGACTTCCCGAATATTGGGAACATTCTTCCTGCATCTAACCTGTCTAACCCCGTCAGAATTTTAAACGTTTCTATGAGGTCCCTTCTCATTCTTCTCAACTCCAGTGAATACAAGCCCAGTTGATCCAGTCTTTCTTGATAGGTCAGTCCCACCATCCTGGGAATCAGTCTGGTGAATCTTCGCTGCACTCCCTCAATAGCAAGAATGTCCTTCCTCAAGTTAGGAGACCAAAACTGTACACAATACTCCAGGTGTGGCCTCACCAAGGCCCTGTACAACTGTAGCAACACCTCCCTGCCCCTGTACTCAAATCCCCTCGCTATGAAGGCCAACATGCCATTTGCTTTCTTAACCGCCTGCTGTACCCGCATGCCAACCTTCAATGATTGATGTACCATGACACCCAGGTCTCGTTGCACCTTCCCTTTTCCTAATCTGTCACCATTCAGATAATAGTCTGTCTCTCTGTTTTTACCACCAAAGTGGATAACCTCACATTTATCCACATTATACTTCATCTGCCATGCATTTGCCCACTCACCTAACCTATCCAAGTCACTCTGCAGCCTCATAGCATCCTCCTCGCAGCTCACACTGCCACCCAACTTAGTGTCATCCGCAAATTTGGAGATACTACATTTAATCCCCTCGTCTAAATCATTAATGTACAATGTAAACAGCTGGGGCCCCAGCACAGAACCTTGCGGTACCCCACTAGTCACTGCCTGCCATTCTGAAAAGTAACCATTTACTCCTACTCTTTGCTTCCTGTCTGCCAACCAGTTCTCAATCCACGTCAGCACACTACCCCCAAATCCCATGTGCTTTAACTTTGCACATTAATCTCTTGTGTGGGACCTTGTCGAAAGCCTTCTGAAAGTCCAAATACACCACATCAACTGGTTCTCCCTTGTTCACTCTACCAGAAACATCCTCAAAAAATTCCAGAAGATTTGTCAAGCAAGTGGACAAGGGAGAACCAGTTGATGTGGTGTATTTGGACTTTCAGAAGGCTTTCGACAAGGTCCCACACAAGAGATTAATGTGCAAAGTTAAAGCACATGGGATTTGGGGGTAGTGTGCTGACGTGGATTGAGAACTGGTTGACAGACAGGAAGCAAAGAGTAGGAGTAAATGGTTACTTTTCAGAATGGCAGGCAGTGACTAGTGGGGTACCGCAAGGTTCTGTGCTATGGCCTCAGGTGTTTACATTGTACATTAATGATTTCGACGAGGGGATTAAATGTAGTATCTCCAAATTTGCGGATGACACTAAGTTGGGTGGCAGTGTGAGCTGCGAGGAGGATGCTATGAGGCTGCAGAGTGACTTGGATAGGTTAGGTGAGTGGGCAAATGCATGGCAGATGAAGTATAATGTGGATAAATGTGAGGTTATCCACTTTGGTGGTAAAAACAGAGAGACAGACTATTATCTGAATGGTGACAGATGAGGAAAAGGGGAGGTGCAACGAGGCCTGGGTGTCATGGTACATCAGTCATTGAAGGTTGGCATGCAGGTACAGCAGGCGGTTAAGAAAGCAAATGGCATGTTGGCCTTCATAGCGAGGGGATTTGAGTACAGGGGCAGGGAGGTGTTACTACAGTTGTACAGGGCCTTGGTGAGGCCACACCTGGAGTATTGTGTACAGTTTTGATCTCCTAACTTGAGGAAGGACATTCTTGTTATTGAGGGAGTGCAGCGAAGATTCACCAGACTGATTCCCGGGACGGCGGGACTGACATATCAAGAAAAACTGGATCAACTGGGCTTGTATTCACTGGAGTTCAGAAGAATGAGAGGGGATTTCATAGAAACGTTTAAAATTCTGACGGGTTTAGACAGGTTAGATGCAGGAAGAATGTTCCCAATGTTGGGGAAGTCCAGAACCAGGGGTCACAGTCTAAGGATAAGGGGTAAGCCATTTAGGACCGAGATGAGGGGAAACTTCGTCACCCAGAGAGTGGTGAACCTGTGGAATTCTCTACCACAGAAAGTTGTTGAGGCCAATTCACTAAATATATTCAAAAAGGAGTTAAATGTAGTCCTTACTACTCGGTGGATCAAGGGGTATGGTGAAAAAGCAGGAATGGAGTTGCATGTTCAGCCATGAACTCATTGAATGGCGGTGCAGGCTCGAAGGGCTGAATGGCCTACTCCTGCACCTATTTTCTATGTTTCTATGAGGTCTGGGATTGGATTTAATTCGTTTGTATTTTTGTAATTGTCAGAACTAATGAAGTTACTCGTCTATATCAATGAAAGTTGACGTCATAAATTGGAAAGGTGAAGTTCCTTTACAAAGCTGCTTTATGGGATGCTTCTGCACAAGCAATATATAACATGCCACAAAAGCTGGTTTGCCAGTTAATAACCACATCCAAAGAGCTGTTTATAGTAGAAATGCTAAATGTTTATTGATGCTGTTAGAATACAATAATGATTGGAAATTGTTGTCGGAGCAGAAAAGAAAGCAAAAGAAAGTTGCTCTGTTACAAATTTCAAGTCCAGCAAAATTACACAGCAGTGAAAGAGAATACTTTAGCTACATGTACCAACTTTAGATACACTACACCAAATTTTATTACCAGGCTGCTGAAATGAAATTGTGCAAGCTCCCCAGTCCATAGTACTAATGCAATTTAGTGGCACTTAATGCATGCAGCAATTTGTATTGCTCCTGCAACTGGTGGTGCTTTTTTTTGGCTTCATGTTGTTTTGCAGGAAGGGTTAGTATGGAGCCACTGTCAGTGAAGCTCTTTTTATTTTGTGTCGTTTGCTAGCCCCTGTCCTGATAATATTTTTTATAATGTGTAAACAATGCCAATACTTTAATCATTATATCATTGTCAGGGCTGACAGGCCTTTAAATTATCTTTTATTACATAGGATTCTTCAAATTATTCTACTGGAAGAAATATTTTCTTTTTAATGTCCTTTGATTCTTGTGATATACAAGCTGATTTTGTCTCTGGTACATAATCATAATTCCAATACAAAATGTGAGCAACAAATATATTTTGTTCTTATTCTTCCTCTGCCTGCTATTTGTATCAAATTTGGAAGCATGTTTTTTATTTCCATATTTATGACTTTGCTGCAAATAGTACACAGAAGAAATCTTCCCCATTAAAGCTGCAATCACATTATTTTATTCTTTGTTTTTGTGGAATAGAAAATTTCATTTTGCACCCATGTCAGTGACGATGAGGGTAAAAAGTTAATAATAAAGAATATATATTTTGATAGAAAAATTTTTTTTTTGTGTCTTACCCTTACTAATTGCCAATTACAATGTGCTTTAGTTGAGAATGTCATGAGCAAACAGATGGCAAATTATTATACCTTTTACTGCAACTTGATGCTTATCGGGACATCTAGATTTAAATTAGAATTTGAATGCAGAGTTTTATACAACTGTTTGCCACACATCGGGGTAGATTTTCTCTTTTTTGCTGCTTTGCAAAAAGAATGTAGAACAGGCAGCCAATTCGTTCCTGCCAGTTTTCTGCCACTGCCGAAAGCAAAAATCTACCCCCAAAATGGAGGCAAATTGGGACAATTGTAGTCGTTGTATCAGAGTTACGTCTTACTTCTGAACACCTATTGGGTATGATACCCTAGTGCCTGTCAGTCCACAATAACCGCCTGGGTTCTTATCCAGGTACTGCTGATGGTAATCTTCGGCAAAGTAGAACTCTGGAGCCTCACGGATCTCCGTGGTGATTTCACCATACCCACTTTTAGTCAACACCTGCAAAGATATGTAACAGTCAGAGCTCGTGATATTCACACAGCAATTTCAACATTGAAAACAACAGTAAACTAACTTCATAACTGTCAAAGATATTATCACTGTCCACTCAGCTTCACTTTGTAAAGATTCCTCCAACGTAAAACAGCAGCATGGAATGAGAACAGAGTTGAGTTAAATTAATTAAATAAACTGAGGTGCTCAAAGGGGAGATATGTACTTGCTTGGGAAGTAGGGATATTAAGGGATATGAAAAAGGGCAGGAAAGTAGGATTAAAAAGATAGAGTTGTCACAGCTGACAAAACAGCAGAGCAGGCTTGACGGACTGAATGGCTTATTTTGTTCCTTCATACTTAAGAGATCATGCCCCGTATCAAGCCCACTCTTTCAACAGACTATGTACGATCTACGCCAACATGGACTTTACTTCACCTATTTAATCTCCTAAAGTAACATTCCACATACATTTTCTCTGATCCTCAAGGATAATTTTGTGAAACTCCAGAATATTAATGCATCCCCATTATTAAAATTGAACCTTAGCTGCTGGTATCAATAGACACCCCTCAGATCTGAGCAATGGAGGGAATATCACATCTCAAGTAGCATTTGATCAGCTCACTTTACACCTATTTCTGTAATGTAGAATCCGGTTTCAATCACAAATATCTAATCAGCTCCTTTTTGAAAAGGATTACTACCACAGCATTAGCTAGTTTTTGCTGAGAGTCTGTTCAAAATATGGGGCAGTGTGTGGGGAAGAAAATCCTTCTAATCTCATTAATTTTGAACCTGCCCAGTTCCAAACTTAATAACTTGCTCAGATTACAAAGCAAAAGTTGTTGGCATATTTCAACGAATTAACGCCTACCTGTTGTTCTCATCCTCTCCTTCGTATTTCTGTCATATAAAGAGGTTTCTTCAAACTAACAGAACTAATTCTGACGATGTGTTATGCTCAAAATCTTAACCTATCCTTTCCTTTCAGATGTTAATGGACTTGGTGTAAATTTCCACCATTTTCTACATTTCTTCTCATTCCTTGAGTCTTCTTTAGAGACTCTGGGGCCAAAATTGCCCTCTGCCCAAATGGGGTGGATAATTCGAATTAAATGAATATTCTCTGCCTGAATCCATGGGGCGGAGAAGAGGGAAATTGCCCTCTTTTTGTGTTTTAATTCGTTGCGGCGGTGTTTGGGGCGGTTGAGGGCCGTAAGTGCGTCGGGAGCGGTGGGGGGGAGGTGTCGTAGCAACGTCCCTCCCCTTCAGTTAAAGGGGAGAGCCGCTGCGAGCTCTGCAGTCACTTTAGTGGTGTCCACTGGTCCACCAAGGAAGGCTTCGGCCAGACCAGCGACCGCGGCGGTACACTCTCCCCTTTAAGGGCAGACACGCCGCCCAGCCACTGGCAGCTTCCCGCCAGGCGGAAAGGAGTTACTGCTGGGCAGTAAGGGGTCGATGCGTGCCCGACGGGGTGGGAACACGGGGTGAAACCCGTTTCCACTGCCCCCCTGTCCAGGGGCAATTTCGGTTGGATCGGCCCATCCGCCTTCCTCCAGTCACCCCACTGCTGCCCCGTGAACCTTAAAGAGGGGGGCAATTTCGGCCCTTCTAAATCCCAGTACTATCCTTGCTCCTCTTTGAACTCTCCACATGCACCCGATTTTAACAGCGGAGAGGTTTTGGGTGGCTGGAGTAGTGTATGCACCTGTGAGCATGCTCCAAGGTTTGTGGAGCTGTTGTACTGTGAGTGGCTTACTCAGTCACGTGACGTTCACAAAATGCAATAAAATCCCAGTTAATTGAGTTCAGGTTCGCCACGATGAGGTAGGCTGTTGTGAGCCTGGTGGATGAACTGGTGTTCAGTTTGTTGTTAAAACTTTGGTAACAAACCAGCTATTTCTTCACAGCAAATGTGTAGCCATGAATTCTTAAGTAATGAACCCATGAAGCAAATACACTACAGCTGGGTAGTAAGGTGAGTCAGAAACTCACCTGCTGCTCTAGAAATGAGGCTTGGGCTATTTTAACTTCCAGACCTCATTTAAATCTCACCAAGCATGTTATCCCGGCGGTTATATTGGTAAATCTTGCGGTCCAGGAGCCACCTGCTTCTACAGGGTAGATGATTTCCAGGGCCTTCTCGCCCCACAAGGAAAGTAAATAAATTTATCTGCTTGAGCCTCCCCTCACCCTGTCTCCTCTTCCCACTGTGTTCACCTGGCGGGATAGCTACTGTGACTTCCCGCTCAGGCCATCCAGTTAAAATTGCAGTCAAGACTCAACGTGCATATGTGAAGAATGACCTCGCTGGCTTTGGGCGGGTGTCCTTGCCGCCTGCTAAGTACAACAGGTTAAAATCAAGTGGCTCCAGGGCACACACATAACCTGGCAAGTTCTGCCGGGTGGGTAGGGTTAAAATTGCTCCCTATATACCAATATTGTTTTGTAGGAAAGGTTCCCAAGATATTCTAAATCTGGCTTTACCAAATTTATACAGGGTTAAAGTAACGTGTTTCACTTATAAGCAAATGCTCTCAAAATGTAGATTGAAGTCATCATCAAATGTTAATACTGCATACCAGAATCCAACTTCCATAGTTGTTAATAAATCATGGAAACAGCAGGGGATTGCTCAGAAACCCTTATTCCCAGCTCCTGAAGTTACCTTCGCCCCATTTCTCAGAAGAAAAACAAGGATGGTTAATGCTGCACTTTGTCCACTGACCATAGTTTGTTCCCACAGATAAATACCCAGCCTCTGGACAAACCAAAGTGCAAATGTCAATTCAGATTGGAAACTGTAACTAGTGAGCTGCCTTCTTCCACAAAAATTACGAATTCCCACCTCTACCTTTGCTGATGACATAGGTTAATGAATAGTTATGAAAGAGTCACAGGTAGTAATGTAGAAATAGCCCAATATGGCAAGGGATGGTAATCTATGTAGGGAGACAGAGGGAAGTAAAATGGGGGCAGAGGCAAAAGGTACAAAGGAGATAAGGAAAAGTGGAGTTCAGAGAAATCAAAGGCAAAGTAAAAAAGGGCCACATACAACATAATTAAAAGGACAAAGAGTGTTAAAAAAAAACGTGTGTCTCAATGCGAGGAGCATTTGTAATAAAGAGGATGAATTAACTGCGCAGATAGCTGTTAACGGATATGATGTAATTGGGATTACGGAGACATGGCTCCAGGGTGACCAAGGCTGGGAACTCAACATCCAGGGGTATTCAACATTCAGGAAGGATAGCCAGAAAGGAAAAGGTGAGGTAGCGTTGCTGGTTAAAGAGGAGATTAACGCAATAGTAAGGAAGGACATTAGCTTGGGTGATGTGGAATCTGTATGGGTAGAGCTGCGGAACATCAAAGGGCAGAAAACGCTAGTGGGAGTTGTGTACAGACCACCAAACAATAGTAGTGAGGTTGGGGATGGCATCAAACAGGAAATTAGGGATGCGTGCAATAAAGGTACAGCAGTTATCATGGGTGACTTTAATCTACATATCGATTGGGCTAACCAAACTGGTAGCAATACTGTGGAGGAGGACTTGCTGGAGTGTATAAGGGATGGTTTTCTGAACCAATACGTCGAGGAACCAACTAGAGAGCTAGCCATCCTAGACTGGGTGTTGTGTAATGAGAGAGGATTAATTAGCAATCTTGTTGTGCGAGGCCCTTTGGGGAAGAGTGACGATAATATGGTAGAATTCTTCATTAAGATGGAGAGTGACACTGTTAACTCAGAGACTCAGGTCCAGAACTTAAAGAAAGGTAACTTCGATGGTATGAAACGTGAATTGGCTAGGATAGACTAGCGAATGATACTTAAAAGGTTGACGGTGGATAGGCAATGGCAGACATTTAAAGATCACATGGATGAACTTCAACAATTGTACATCCCTGTCTGGCGTAAAAATAAAATGGGGAAGGTGGCTCAACCGTGGCTAACAAGGGAAATTAGGGATAGTGTTAAATCCAAGGAAGAGGCATATAAATTGGTCAGAAAAAGCAGCAAGCCTGAGGACTGGGAGAAATTTAGAATTCAGCAGAGGAGGACTAAGGCTTGAATTATGAGGGGGAAAATAGAGTATGAGAGTAAGCTGCAGGGAACATAAAAACTGTCTGCAAAAGCTTCAATAGATATTTGAAGAGAAAAAGATTAGTGAAGACTAATGTAGGTCCCTTGCAGTCAGAATCAGGTGAATTTATAATGGGAAACAAAGAAATGGCAGACCAATTGAACAAATACTTTGGTTCTGTCTTCACTAAGGAAGACACAAATAACCTTCCGGAAATACTAGGGGACCGAGGGTCTTGCGAGAAGGAGGAACTGAAGGAAATCCTTATTAGTCAGGAAATTGTGTTAGGGAAATTGATGGGATTGAAGACCGACAAATCCCCACGGCCTGATAGTCGGCATCCAAAAGTACTTAAGGAAGTGGTCCTAGAAATAGTGGTCATTTTCCAACATTCTATCGACTCTGGATCAGTTCCTGTGGATTGGAGGGTAGCTAATGTAACCCCACTATTTACAAAAGGAGGGAGAGAGAAAAAAATTAATTATAGACCAGTTAGCCTGACATTGGTAGTGGGGAAAATGTTGGAATCAATTATTAAAGATGAAATAGCAGCGCATTTGGAAAGCAGTGACTGTATCGGTCCAAGTCAGCATGGATTTATGAAAGGGAAATCATGCTCGACAAATCTTCTAGAATTTTTTGAGGATGTAACTAGTAGAGTGGACAAGAGAGAACCAGTGGATGTGGTGTATTTGGACTTTCAAAAGGCTTTTGACAAGGTCCCACACAAGAGATTAGTGTGCAAAATTAAAGCACATTGTGGGAATAAACGGGTCCTTTTCAGAATGGCAGGCAGTGACGAGTGGCGTACCACAAGGTTCAGTGCTGGGACTCCAGCTATTTACAATATACATTACTGATTTAGACGAAGGAATTGAATGTAATATCTCCAAGTTTGCAGATGACACTAAGCTTGGTAGCAGTGTGAGCTGTGAGGAGGATGCTAAGAGGCTACAGGGTGACTTGGACAGGTTAGGTGAGTGGGCAAATGCATGGCAGATGCAGTATAATGTTGATAAATGTGAGGTTATCCATTTTGGTCGCAAAAACAGGAAGGCAGAATATTATCTGAATGGTGACAGATTAGGAAAAGAGGTGCAACGTGACCTGGGTGTCATGGTACATCAGTCATTGAAAGTTGGCATGCAGCTACAGCAGGCGGTGAAGAAGGCAAATGGCATGTTGGCCTTCGTAGCGAGAGGAATTGAGTATAGGAGCAGGGAGGTCTTACTACAGTTTTACAGGACCTTGGTGAGGCACACCATGAACATTGTGTACAGTTTTGGTCTCCTAATCTGAGGAAGGACATTCTTGCTATTGAGGGCATTAGGACCAAGATGAGGAGAAACTTCTTCACCCAGAGAGTGGTGAACCTGTGGAATTCTCTACCACAGAAAGTTGTTGAGGCCAATTCACTAAATATATTCAAAAAGGAGTTAGATGTAGTCCTTACTACTAGAGAGATCAAGGGGTATGGCGAGAAAGCAGGAATGGGGTACTGAAGTTGCATGTTCAGCCATGAACTCATTGAATGGCGGTGCAGGCTTGAAGAGCCGAATGGCCTACTCCTGCACCTATTTTCTATGTTTCTATGTTTCTATGAGTGCAGTGAAGGTTCACCAGACCCAAATCCCGGGATGGCAGGACTGACATATGAAGAAAGACTGGATCGACGAATTCACTGGAATTTAGAAGAATGAGAGGGAATCTCATAGAAACATATAAAATTCTGACGGGATTGGATAGGTTAGATGCAGCAAGAATGTTTCCGATGTTGGGGAAGTCCTGAACCAGGGGATACAATCTAAGGATAAGGGGTAAGTCATTTCGGACCGAGATGAGGAGAAACTTCTTCACTCAGAGAATTGTGAACCTGTGGAATTCTCTACCACAGAAAGTTGTTGAGGCCAATTCGTTAGATATATTCAAAAGGGAGTTAGGTGTGGCCCTTACGGCTAAAGGGATCAAGGGGTATGGGGAGAAAGCAGGAATGGGGTACTGAAGTTGCATGATCAGCCATGATCATATTGAATGGTGGTGCAGGCTCAAAGGGCCGAATGGCCTACTCCTGCACCTATTTTCTATGTTTCTATGTCTATGTAATTGAGAGAACATAGGTCATGTAGCTTCTACATGTGCTAAGACTGTTCTGTAGCCTTTAGCTCATGCTTATATTTTGGGGTATGTAGAAATATCATGGGTCAGGGAGGATTGGAGAATTTTACAAGATTATATTTGCAGTGAGATACTAAATTACTTTTTACAACTCTTTGCTCTTCCAAGAATATATTAAAAACACCCATGAAGAACAGATCTGTCTCTACTAGTCTGCTCTTCATGGGTGATAAGAACAGGATTAGAATACTGTAAGAAAAACAAATGACAGTGAATTCAATTTAAAGCGACATCCTAATGACACACACTGTCTCAAATGGTGCTCTTTATAATAATATAATAGAAAAATACATTTGCACGTGTTTACGTATCAAGCCAGTATGGGAGCAATTTGAAATCTATTTTAGGTGTAGAACACAATTCTCAACTCATGTTACTGCTCTAAACCTGCCTTGTAATAAAGGAACAGTGTTCGCAGCCATATATACTTTCCTTCTTCCCTCCTCTCCCCTCACTTTTGGTCGCACAAAATAGGCGACAATGGAAAAGAAAATCAGACAGAGTGTAAAATGAGCTGCCGACTTACTATCGGCCAAGACCAATTTCACCCGTTTTCTCCTGAAGGCAGTGACTCATGCTAGGGTGCAGTTCCCTCAGTGACAGCTGCCTTTCAGTACCTCTCCCAAACTGATTGTTTTTTATCAAAAATAAAAGACTGCGGATGCTGGAAATCAGAAATAAAAACAGAAAATGCTGGAAACACTCAGCTGGTCAGTCAGCATTTGTGGAGAGATAAACAGAGTTAACGTTTCAGGTCAATAACCTTTCGTCATGTCTGATTCTAGTCTCTGTGACTGTATACCTTATCCCGTCCTCAGTCGACATTCAATTTCTGCTGTACTATCCAGCAGGATAGCCATCAGGACTGGCAACAATGGTGACTTTCCTCTTTTCAAGCTTAGGGACACGCAGGCCAATTGTAGCACCTCCCACTGCCACCTCAACACACAATAGGAATTGATCTTGGGACCTTCAGGTGTGCTTAGCTCAGTGTCACACCATTTACCTACTGAACTATTCAGCCAACAATTTTTACCTTCCAAATGAACTACTTGTCCGACAAAAGACTTTGAAAACATTTGATGGCCTACTTAACAATTGCAATTACAGCATTAAGCCCCACCTGTAACCAAAACTTTCTGTATGCATTTGGACAACAAGAAGTGATGTACAGTTACTGTAAATAAGCTGATCAACAAAAGCAATTTTTTTTTAAGCTGATGCTTCACAGGAACAGGAAACAAGACTGCAGCAAATGGAAAGACAACCTCATGAAAGATAATACCAGCACTACTGTTCAAAAGGGATCAGTAAACTGGTGTGTTAATTGAGTGAATAAAAGAATTAAAAATACTCAGACCTGCAGCAGAAAATGGAAGTGAAAATGTACTAATTAGATAAGTCCACTTAATTACTATATTTGAAAATTTTAATCAAAGAGCACGCTATTATTCATTTTAATCTAACAATTTAAACTCAGGAGCCAGGAGTGAAGAAAGCTCTCAGGCAGGATGGAAATAAATTGGCCCCCACCCTCATTATAAACTTCTCAGTTACTTTGAAATTTAGAATTATTCTGGAGATCACACGTTGTGGATTGTATTTTCAGTAAAGTTTATAGTTAGCAATGAGAACAAAAATGATGAATAATAATACATTTTGAAATAAAGTAGCCAAGTGATGTAAAAACAACCAAGACAAGATACAGAAAGCAGAATTCTATGGCGCATTATAGTCAGGTCTTCTAACAAGATATCAATCTTACAAGGGTCAACAGAAAATAGTTATGTCATAATCAACAAGGCGCTAAAAATGGCCAGATGCAAGGCCACTGGATCTTTTCATTTTGGTGTTACATTTTCTACTCAAAGAAAACCTCATTATAATGTGCAAAATGCTTCATTCCAAAGGCTTGTGTTATAATGAGGACAGAATCTATTTTAACATAGTGTGCTTTATCAGAATAACTTTGAACACTTCACAACTTGTGTTTTGTCAGGTAGTTCTTGTTTCATTGGAAGCAAGAAAACAGAGATAACTATTCTGATAAATATTAATTCAAGATTCAAATTTGAATATTCGAAAATCAACAAAATCCAGCAGCTGGATGCACACCCACACTGATACTGCAAAAAAACAGGTGCAAGAGTATACTCACCAAACTACTATAAAGCTAGGCACATCTTGTAAAGCCATGACCAATCAACACAAAGATAACAATATACCAATCAACACAGAAATAACAATATACATCACCGACTTCTGCAGGATTCATTCCCTTCCACTTATCTGGATGTGAATTTGAGGCATGATAATGACATTTCACACACACAGGAACACAAAGCAGCCAGCTGTGAATCAGAATTGTCCAAACTGCCACAGCTTGCGAATTTTCTTAAAAATGCAAAATCGTCCAAATTTAGATCAAGTTGGATTGCAGATTTGGATTTGTCACTCATCCTTACAAGACATTCCACCGATGAAGATGTTGGTGTTTAAGGAACATTCAATTTAGCAGCAGTAATAGCATTGCACTGTTCAAGCCTACTATGATTTCTACAATAAACTATATCATTTTGGATCATCTCTCAAGAGTGGGCTCTTTAGGAAATGCATTTACATGAAAATTTATACTTTTGAGTCTGTCTAAAATTAAGCGGTTTAGCGTAACCAAGTTTCATTAGACCTTGTTGGTCTACCACTTCTATTGACAGACTAAAGGACTGCAGTGTCAGTAGCAACATCATCATTTACTGAATATTTATTAACAGCAACCTCTTACTTTTAAGCAAGAGCTTGTGAACAAGGCATGGCCTTTGTCTACACAGACATTCTATTAAATATACTTTTTGTACAACTGCTTCTGCATTTAAGCATGTTGTGCATTGTCACACATGATGCCGAATAGAATCCTTCCTGATCAGAATTGACTTTATTTAAGTTAGCATGGAATGAGAAAAGGACATTCATCCATCAGGCTTGTACCTTCCATACAATAGTAACCTAACAAGTCTCTTTCCTGTTCCTCAATAGACCAGATAAAAATACAGTTTTAAATCTGCTGCTACTCTGAATTCAGAGACATTTTTAAAAATGGCTTTGACGTTCTCAATCATGAAGAAGTCATCAAATTGTAGGTTGGAAATACATGTGTGCTAGTCTCCATGTTTAAGTAGGACACTAAGCAGTGTGATGCAGGCTACACTATGGTCTGGTGCTCAACCAGCTTTAGATTATTACAATGGGCCAGTGTGATATTACTAGAATCATCAAAATTACAAAACAGGAGGAGGTCATTTGGCCCACAATGTTTGTGCTGGATCTAGTTTCTCAATGAGGTTACTTACTTTAATCCCATTTCTCTGCCCTCTCCATGTATCCTTTTACATTCTACCTTTTCAAATACTTATCCAATTCTCTTTTAAATTGTTATAGTGTCTTCTCAATAGCACTTGCAGTAAAGTATTCCATGTTGTGCCTAAAAAAAGTTCTTCTAACTTTTTAATTCATCCTTCTAGTAACGATCCTGTATCTATGCACCCTTGTTACTGATTTTCCAACCAATAAAAACTTCTTTTCACTACTTAACTTCCCAAAGCTAATTATAATTTTTAAAACCTCGACTAAATTTCCTCCTTAATCCTCTTTGTTTTAGTGAGGGAAAAAAGCTCAGATTTTGCCTTTTTCACACCTATGGGACGGAATCTTACTGGCACTGTGAGTGCAAGTTTGGAGGCGGGTCTGCTGTCGGAATGGCCATGATTGACAGTGGAGTGGAAGTCCGCTCTGAACCCGCCTCCTTTTGAATTTTCCAATTGCCGGTTCTGCCTGGGGTTTGCAGACTCGGGACTTATGCTACGTATCAGGCAATTGAGACAATTAAAGCTATTCAAGCAGCATTTTACCAAGTCCTAATGATTTTTCCAAGTTTTTTTTAATGCGGTTCCTGTCCCACGGGGATCACGTCAGGTAAGTGTGTTGGGTTTGCAACAGCTCTGAATTGGTTTGATCAGCTGACAGCTGCAAAAGTGGTATAAAAGCTACCATTTTACAGCTGTTCAATTTCCAGTCTTAAAAGCTGGAGCCTTCAGGATTTGGAATGCACTTTTCAGCTTTATGGAGGTTTGAAGTGTTTGCAGTTAACACTCTCTCCAGTGTCACCTCCTTGGAGAAACCTCTCTAACTACTGACAGATCACTTCTGTCATCTCAACTTCAGCTGCCATCTATTCCATCAGCATCAGTGCCCTTGAAAAAAATCTCACCTTGGTCCTCAGAATCCCACCACGATCAGCCCCAACACCAACATCACCAGGCATACCAGCATCACCAACACCACCACCAAACTTCTCTGCAATCACCTGAATCTGCACAGGACACAGGGCATTAACACCTGACCACATTGCTGCCAGGGATGGCCTCACAATGGCCACATTTACTTACACTGTACACCCTGACTGCCTCATGATGCGGCAGGTTGGCACCACCCTACACCAACACCATAAAGCATCCCTACAATGCCCAAGCTATTCCTTTCACACTCATCACCATTGGGGGAGGTGGGGGGGGGGGGGGGGTGTACCATTATGTTTCACCATTCATTGCAACTCACTAAGCCATTTCCAAAGGTGCACACAGATCTATCCAAAAAGGCAACGTTTAGAAATAAAGATTTCAATGTTTGACAATATATCAGCATAAAATTTACATCAGCATTGGTGATAACACCTAAGTGCCTACTCTTGTGTGTTGTTAGTTGCTATGATTGGTCAAGGGTGAGTGTGAAGGGTAGCTAGTGAGATAGGATGTGATCATGTAGATAGAGGGAGAGGGATGGGTGGAGGTGTAAGGTAAGTTGGCTTGAGTAAGGATGTGCAGGAATAGCGTAGGGAAGGCAGAGTGATGGGGATGTGATGAATGGCACAGCAGGATGAGGTTGAGTGTGGCTTTGCAGTAACATTTCGCAAACCACTGAGATAATTGAAAGATCCTCCTGACAACCCTGCTTGTGCCCTCCTTACAATGTGCAACCAGGCTGCGTTGGTGTCCTGGGGAGGTCTCTTCCGCCCATTGGAAGGAAAGAGAACCTCCCTGCGTGTTGTTAATCCCTCCAAAAGCATCTGGAGGTAGTCATGGGATCGCCTGGGTGCAGCCGTGCACCTTTGTGCTTGTCAGTGTTCGTAGCACCTCAATGCTGCAGAACACTGACAACACAACTGTCAAAATGAATGTGGGCTAGGTCCCTTCAAGGAAACCGGCTGAGGACACTTCAAATTATGTCATCAGACCCAGTTACTTTTAATTGGCCGGGACCCTCGCAGGGCAGGCTTACAAGCCCCAATCACGTAAAATCACTTAGACAGAGTGAGCTACAACCAGGTTCCAGTTCGCACTTGAAGTCGCACCCGAAGTCGCCCGCCTCGTTCCCGACATGGTATGAAAAATCGCGGCCATAACCCTTCATTCCTGGTATCATTTCAGGCAATCTTTGGTGTTCTATAATGGAGTGCTGAGAATTAATGAAATAGTGAACTGTGGCATAACCAACATCTTGTACAAATTCCACATCACTTCCTTGCTTTTACAATCAATGCCACTATAGAAAGTTCCGAATCCCATTTGTCTTTTCATGGCCCTTTTCTATGTATCTGCACCCCTAGTTCTCTTTGTTCCTGCATGCACAAGAATCTTACCATTTAGGGTATACAATCACGAAATATTCTGGTGTACATAAGTTATTAAAAGCAACTTGCTATAATTATTTTGTATAAGAATGTTGTATACAATAATAGTGATTGAAGGGGGAAAGTCATTTGTGAAAGAATACAAATAAGTTTCCATTGGGGATAATTAATAAAGAAAAGTAAGGAGACAGAAAACTGAAATACTGGAAAGAGACAGAATAACAGAAAAGGTATTGAGTCAGACACACAAGAGGAGACAGAGATGCCTTTGGAAGGTAAGAGGTTGGGAGGAATAAGCTTGAACACAAAGACAGTCATAAAATACATTTTAACATGGCAAATTAAAATCTGTAAAGTTCAGTAATAATCTATGGGACTTTATAAAATGTCAATATCTGTAATAGAAAGTGAAATATAGTGAATATTTCCAGTGTGGGTAATATTGTAGGCTTGTCTTTTTTCTCTCTGAGAGGACATTAAAGTGTTTTAACATTTATCATTTTATTACTAATGTTTGAAAATATATTAGTGATATTTGTATTTTACTGTAAAGCATAAACATAACTTTAAATTCATGGATTTCTTGACAACATTATTAAACTTCCTTTACCATAGTGATGAGATGCAAAATGATTAATTGGGCACAACCTCGCTCACATTCCCCACCACCAATATCATACATACTGGTGACAGAACTTATAGAAATCTAATGAGTAAAACCATAAATTGTGCATTAAAGCTTAAATTTCTGGTAAATTGTGAACAGAAAAAAACATTGTCGAATAATGTATCTGGGCAAATAGCACGTGATAGTTTCTGTCATGTAAACCGATAAAATCCCCAATCTGTATTGAAGCAAGTCTGGTAAATGTGACATCACCTCATTGAAGTGGTTGACTTGGCAGATGCTACTGACAGGTGTCTGTAAATTGTTCTATTGACAGGCAGATGGTAATAAAATTAGTTTACTGCCAAGTGCTTGCTCACGACAGGTTTTTCTCTTCACACATCTGTAGATGTACACATTTGATTGGAATGTTTTCTTAATGATAAGTGTCAGGTGAATGCAGGTACTATAAGTGGCAATTTACAGCATTGGGCTTGTATGACAGCTATGGACAGGAATCTATTTGAGTATTTTTTTTGCCAATCGTCCCATCTTTAATGCTGAGGTGTGGTACCATAGGTGCCAGCAGCCATATGGTATCTCGCCTAAGTGCCCATCCGTGAGTCTAGTCGTTAGTTGAATGTGCGGTACATCGCAGCAAAACCCTGTCCTAACACGCACGCATACACTTTCCAGCAGGGAGTCGATGGGTTGGGATGTGAAGTTGATTATCTTTCTAGCCCATTTTACGTACCACGGGCTGGATTTTCCGGTCCTTTGCGCTCCTGGGTCATCAGCACCCCACCACAATCCTCCAGTCGGGTTTTGCGGCAGCGCTGAGCAGGAGCACCCGGAAGAGCTGCACCAGGTGTGCAACGCCCCTGGTAGCGACACCGACGCGAGATTTGACTCTTGCCCGACCCATCCACTTGGAAGTGCGCCCGCAATGACCGCCTGGGAAATCAGAGCAGTCCAGCCGTGCCGGTGGCAGAGAGAGGGTTGTAAATCTGTGGAATTCGCGAGTGTTTTTGGTTTTAAAATTGTGTGCGATTTGTGTTGCGGTGGCGTGGGCAACGTTTTAGGAATGTTTTTATGCTTTTTGGGTTTTTTTCCTTGCCCCTTCCTCCCCCAGGCCTCTCTCGAAATGCTCACGGCTCAGTTCTTTAGCTCAGGCGTTTCCTTTCCTTGCAACAAGAGGTGTTCAACGCCTCTCTTAGTGCTGCACCCCCTGACGCAGGGCCCAGATGCCCAAACTTCTACCATTCTAATACATTATCTACCCCCAACCCAGTGAACTTTTATCTTGTGCAATAACCTTTTATGTGGCACCTTGTCAAATGTTTTCTGGAAGTCCAAATACAGTACACCCACTGGAAAATCCAGCCCGTGGTACGTAAAATGGGCTAGAAAGATAATCAACTTCACATCCCAATCCATCGACTCCCTGCTGGAAAGTGTATGCGTGCGTGTTAGGACAGGGTTTTGCTGCGATGTACCGCACATTCAACTAACGACTAGACTCACGAATGGGCACTTAGGCGAGATGCCCAAACTTACATACTAAAGCGCAAACTATTCCTGGCCGCTAACTTACCCGCTCCCAAAACAGAAAAGCCGAAAATCCAGCCCCACAACCCTTGCTGGTATCAGTACCTCAACACAGAAACTCTGAACTAATATTTTGTATCAGTCTTTACGGTAGAGGACACTAACAATATCCCAACAGTAGACAGTCAAGGGGCTATAGGGGGAAGGAACTTAACACAATCACAATCACTAAGGAGATGATATTCAGTAAGATAATGGGACCAAAGGCAGATAAATCCCCTGGACCGGATGACTTGCATCCTAGGGTCTTAAGAGAAGTAGTGACAGGGATTGTAGATGCACTGGTTGTAATTTACCAAAGTTCCCTGGATTCTGGGGAGGTCCCAGCAGATTGGAAAACTGCAAATGAAACGCCCCTATTTAAAAAAGGAGGCAGACAAAAAGCAGGAAACTATAGACCAGTTAGCCTAACATCTGTGGTTGGGAAAATGTTGGAGTCCATTATTAAAGAAGCAGTAGCAGAACATTTGGAAAAGCATAATCCGGTCAGGCAGAGTCAGCATGGATTTACGAAGAGAAAGTCATGTTTGACAAATTTGCTGGAATTCTTTGAGGATGTAATGAACAGGGCGGATAAAGGGGAACCAGTGGATGTACTGTATTTGGACTTCCAGAAGACATTTGACAAGGTGCCACATAAAAGGTTATTGCACAAGATAAAAGTTCACGGGGTTGGGGGTAGGTAATATATTAGAATGGTAGAGGATTGGCTAACCAACAGAAAATAGAGAGTCAGGAAAAATGGTTCATTCTCGGGTTGGCCGCAGGGATCGGTGCTGGGACCCCAACTATTTACAATCTATATTTACAACTTGGAAGAAAGGACCGAGTGTAACATAGCCAGGTTTGCTGATGATACAAAGATGGGAGGAAAAGCAATGTGTGAGGAGGACACACAGCATCTGCAAAAGGACAGATACAGGCTAAGTGAGTGGGCAAAAATTTGGCAGATAGAATATAATGTTGGAAAAAAAATCAAAGAGCAAGTTATTATTTAAATGGAGAAAAATTGCAAAGTACTGCAGTACAGCGGGACCTGGGGGTACAGGTGCATGAATACAAAAGGTTAGTATGCAGGTACAGCAAGTGATCAGGAAGGCCAATGGAATTTTGGCCTTTATTGCAAAGGGGATGGAGTATAAAAGCAGGGAAGTCTTACTACAGTTATACAGGGTATTGGTGAGGCCACACCTTGAATACTGCGTGCAGTTTTGGTTTCCATATTTACGAAAGGTTATACTTGCTTTGGAGGCAGTTCAGAGAAGGTTCACAAGGTTGATTCTGGGGATGAGGGGGTTGACTTATGAGGAAAGGTTGAGGAGGTTGGGCCTCTACTCATTGGAATTCAGAAGAATGAGAGGTGATCTTATCGAAACGTATAAGATTATGAGGGGGCTTGACAAGATGGATGCAGAGAGGATGTTTCCACTGATGGGGGAGACTAGAACTAGAGGGCATAATCTTAGAATAAGGGGCCGCCCATTTAAAACAGAGATGAGGAGGAATTCCTTTTTTCAGAGGGTTGTAAATCTGTGGAATTCGTTGCCTCAGAGAGCTGTGGAAGCTGGGACATTGAATAAATTTAAGACAGAGATAGACAGTTTCTTAACCAATAGGGATTAAGGGGATATGGGGATGGATAAATATTCTTCAGTTTTGTTTGACTAGCTTTTAAGATCAGGAAGCATTTTGTGCAGAATTTGCCCTTGCAACAACTCAAGACTTACTGCACAAGCCAGAAACTTATTCCAAAGGTCAAAGACCCTTTATGAAAAAAAACCTCCTGCCATCTATGCTTACATAACTTATACATATGTCTCCTGGTTCCTCCTAATATAACTAATTTAAATTGTCTATCCACTTGGACAAAGTCTAGTCCCTTTATAATTTTAAATGTGTCAATCAAATTGCCATTCGGCTTGTTGTCAGTGTTAAACAAGGAGATAGAAATAACAGACAGAGGAACAGAGCTCAGGAGCATTACACTCTAGGTGTTATATCTTTATCATTATTTCACTCATTAACACCCTGGATATTGACCTTGTGGTTGAAATACTCATCTGGCATCATGAAATAATATTTTAAGATAGCCGTGTGTTTTTGAGGCTGGAGCTTATTCATGCTAATGCTCCGAGGTTATTTAAAGCCTTGATTTCAAGAGGTCAAATTGGATGCAACATCGTTATCGCATGTATATCTCATCTAAATGCTGCCCCTCAGCGACATCATCCAAAAACACATCAGGTTCCACATGTACGCTGACACCCAACTCTACCTCACGGCCACCCTCTTTTGACCCTTCCACTTTCTAAATTGTCAAACTGCTTGTCCGACATCCAGTACTGGATGAGCAGAAATTTCCTCCAGCTAAATATTGGGAAGACCGAACTTTGGTCCCCGTCACAAACTCTATTCCCTAGTCACTGACTCCTACTGTAATGTATGTACATAAGGTCTGCCCACCAACAGGGGGCACTACCGTCGGAGGTCCTAGGGTCATCGGTACACTCGTGCTGGGCCCGGTATATAACCTGAACTTCACCTTTGTATCTTCACTTCTGGAAGCCATTAAAGACTGACCAGGTGTAACTTGGTCACTGGCTCACAGTACGGAGTTCATTGTATCATTTCATACACAACAACTAGCGACGAGGCAAATACGAACCCATGCAAAAGTATGGTGAGCACAGCACGATCGACTACTGTTGGAATTCTCGAGAGATTCAATGAGGGAGAGGATTGGGAAGATTTCACCAATCGTCTTGACCAGTATTTCATGGCAAACGACCTAAACAAAGACAAGGATGCAGAGAAGTGCAGGGCAGTTCTTCTCACCGTCTGTGGCCCCATGATCTATGCACTCATCAAGAATCTGCTCTTACCCACTCTTCCTACAGAAAAAGATGACAACGAACTGTGTGCTCTAGTTCGGGAACACCTTAAACCCACGGAAGGAATCCTCATATCCAGATATCGCTTCTATACGCACGTTCGTCCAGAAGGCCAGGACGTAGCGGCATTTGTTGCCGACCTGAGACGTCTTGCAGGGCCTTGCAAATTTGGGCCTGCATTGGAAGACATGCTGCGTGACTTTTTCGTGATTGGGGTCAATCACAAGGCGATCTTAAGTAAGCTGCTGGCTGCGGAAACGCCGGACCTCAGCAAGGTCATCACCATCGCCCAGGCATGCATGTCCACGCAAAAAAGCACGAAGCAGATATCGTGACAAAACAGGAACTCCACGGCAAGTACTGTGTACAAAATTGTATCGACGGCCGGCAGAGCTGCACATGGCAGGGCCTACTCGACTGCATCTGCAAGACCGGGAGCTGCTCAAAGTTTGCCATCGAGGGCCTACTCGACTGCATATGCCAGAACGGGAGCCAATCAGGCGCAAATCTGAGCTTGACGTGTTGGCATTGCAGGGGCAATCACCAACCCCATCAGTGCCGCTTCAGGCAGTATGTTTGCAAAGGGTGTGCGAAGATGGGGCATCTTCAGCAGACGTGTCCACAGCAGAGCAAGCGAGCTACGACACACCACATGGATGATGATCAATCCAGCGTGGATCTAGCGATGGAGCCCGAGGCATTTGAGAGCTCCGAGGAGGAAGTGTATAGTGTATGTGCATTCCTAACAAAGAGCCAACCGATAATGATGGAGGTAAAATTAAACAGCATGCCGGTATCCATGGAATTAAACACAGGTGCGTGTCAATCAATAATGAGCCAGAGGACTTTCGAAAAGCTGTGGGAGACCAAGGCAGAGAGACCCAAGCTGAGTCCGATAAATGCGAATTTGCGTATCTACACCAAAGAGCTCATACCAGTGATCGGTAGTGCAGCAGTAAGAGTGTCGTACAAGGCAGCGGTTTATGATCTACCGTTATGGATTAACCCGGGCAATGGCCTATCGTTATTCAGCAGGAGTTGGCTCGAGAAAATAAAATGGAAATGGTACGATATCAAAGCTTTGTCATCAGCGGATGATGATTTGTGTACTCAAGTGCTGAGCAAATTTCCCTCACTGTTTAAACCGGGAATTGGCAGCTTCAAGGGAGCCAAGGTGTAGATTCACTTAGGCCCAGACATAAGGCCCATCCATCACAAAGCCAGGGCAATCCCGCACATGATGAGAGAAAAGGTCGAGCTCGAATTGGACAGGCTACAATGCGAGGGAGTCATCTCACCGGTCGAATTTAATGAATAGGCCAGCCCCATTGTTTCGGTGTTAAAGAGCGACGGCACGGTTGAGATTTGTGGAGACGACAAGGTTACGATCAACCGAGTTTCGAAACAAGATCAGTACCCACTACCGAAAACTGATGAGCTGTTTGCAATGCTAGCCAGGGGAAAATCATTCAAGAAATTTGATCTAACGTCGGCCTACATGACACAGGGACTGGTTGAATCATCAAAGAAACTTACGTGTATCAACACGCACAAAGGACTGTTTATTTACAAGAGACGCCCTTTTGGCATTCGTTCGGCGGCAGCCATATTTCAGAGAAACATGGCGAGCCTATTGAAATCCGTCCTCAGGACTGTGGTATTCCAAGACGACATCCTAGTCACAGGTCGTGACACCGCCGAGCACCTGCACAATCTGGAAGAGGTTCTGCGTCGTCTGGACAAAGTGGGACTCAGGCTGAAACGTTCAAAGTGCGTTTTCATGGCACCAGAGATCAAATTCCTTGGATGAAAGATTGCTGCAGTGGAATCAGGCCTACAGACACGAAAACAGAGGCCATCAAAAATGCACCCAGGCCCTAGAATGTGGCGGAGCTGCGTTCGTTCCTGGATCTTCTCAACTACTTTGGTAACTTCTTACCCAAATTGGGCACAGTATTAGAGCCTTTGCAGAAGCTGCTCAGGAAAGGAGACGACTAGATATGGGGTGAACTTCAAGACAGAGCCTTTGAGAAGGCTAGAAATCTGTTGTGTTCCCACAAGCTACTGGCACTGTATGACCCATGCAAGCATCTAGTTTTGACCTGTGATGCGTTGTCCTATGGGGTCGGCTGCGTACTCGAGCAAGCAAATGAGTCAGGCAAACTACAACCAGTTGCATACGTGCCTCGAAGCCTGTCTAAGGCAGAAAGAGCCTACGGCATGGTAGAGAAAGAGGCTTTAGCATGTGTTTATGGGGTAAAAAAAATGCACCAGTACCTGTTTGGGCTTCACTTTGAGCTGGAAACCGATCACAAGCCGCTTATATCGTTGTTCTCGAAACATAAAGGTATCAATGCCAATGCGTCGTCCCGCATCCAGAGGTGGGCGCTGACATTATCTACCTATGATTATGTCATTCGCCATAGACCCGGCACCGACAACTGCGCTGATGCATTGAGCCGGTTACCGTTGCCCACACCAGAAACACCAACACCCGCAGAGCTACTCATGGTCATGGATGTCTTTGAGAGTGAAGGATCGTCTGTCACTGCTCAACAAGTTAAGACCTGTGCCAGCCAGGATCCGACCTTATCAGTTGTAAAACGTTGTGTTCTTAACGGGGACTGGTCGACCATCCCCAAGGAAATGGGTGATGAAGCCAAATCGGACAGCCGTCGCAAAGATGAGTTTTCCATCCAGTCCGACTGTTTACTGTGGGGTAATTGTGTTGTAATGCCCGAGAAAGGCAGGGCGAGATTTGTACAGGCAACATTAGCCTGGATGATGTGGAATCGGTATGGGTGGAGCTACGGAATTCCAAAGGGCAGTAAACACTAGTGGGAGTTGTGTACAGACCACCAAAGAGTAGTAGTGAGGTTGGGGACAGCATCAAACAAGAAATAAGGGATGTGTGCAATAAAGGTACAGCAGTTATCAAGGGCGACTTTAATCTACATATTGATTGGGCAAACCAAACTGGTAACAACGCGGTGGAAGAGGATTTCCTGGAGTGTATTAGGGATGGTTTTCTAGACCAATATGTCGAGGAACCAACTAGAGAGCAGGCCATCCTAGATTGTTGTGCAATGAGAAGGGACTAATTAGCAATCTTGTTGTGTGAGGCCCCTTGGGGAAGAGTGACCATAATATGGTAGAATTCTTTATTAAGATGGAGAGTGACACAGTTAATTCGGAAACTAGGGTCCTGAACTTAAGGAAAGGTAACTTCGACGGTATGAGGCGTGAATTGGCTAGAATAGACTGGCAAAGGATACTTAAAGAGTTAACGGTGGATAAGCAATGGCAAACATTTAAAGATCACATGGATGAACTTCAGCAATTGTACATCCCTGCCTGGAATAAAAATTAAACGGGGAAGGTGGCTCAACCATGGCTAACAAGGGAAATTAAGGATAGTGTTAAAGCCAAGGAAGAGGCATATAAATTGGCTAGAAAAAGCAATAAACCTGAGGACTGGGAGAAATTTAGAATTCAACAGAGGAGGACTAAGGGTTTAATTAAGAGGGGGAAAATAGAGTACGAGAGGAAGCTTGCAGGGAACATAAAAACGGACTGCAAAAGCTTCTATAAATATGTGAAGAGAAAAAGATTAGTGAAGACAAACGTAGGTCCCTTGCAGTCGGATTCAGGTGAATTTATAATGGGGAACAAAGAAATGGCAGACCAATTAAACCAATACTTCGGTTCTGTCTTCACGAAAGAAGACACAAATAACCTTCCGAATGTACTAGGGGACAGTGGGTCTAGTGAGAAGGAGGAACTGAAGGATATCCTTATTAGGCGGAAAATTGTGTTCGGGAAATTGATGGGGTTGAAGGTCGATAAATCCCCGGGGCCTGATAGTCTGCATCCCAGAGTACTTAAGGAAGTGGCCATAGAAATAGTGGATGCATTGGTGATCATTTTCCAACAGTCTATCGACTCTGGATCAGTTCCTATGGACTGGAGGGTAGCTAATGTAACACCACTTTTTAAAAAAGGAGGGAGAGAGAAAACTGGTAATCAGTGGTGGGGAAAATGTTGGAATCAATCATTAAGGATGAAATAGCAGCGCATTTGGAAAGCGGTGACAGGATCGGACCAAGTCAGAATGGATTTATGAAAGGGAAATCATGCTTGACAAATCTTCTGGAATTTTTTGAGGATGTAACTCGCAAGAGAGAACCAGCGGATGTGGTGTATTTGGAATTTCAAAAGGCTTTTGAGAAGATCCCGCACAAGAGATTGGTGTGCAAAATCAAATGTACTGACATGGATAGAGAACTGGTTGGCAGACAGAAAGCAGAGAGTCGGGATAAATGGGTCCTTTTCAGAATGGCAGGCAGTGACTAGTGGAGTGCCGCAGGGCTCAGTGCTTGGACCCCAGCTCTTTACAATATACATTAACGATTTAGATGAAGGAATTGCTTCAATATTGGCGGCTGTGCCTTCAGCTGCTGAGGCCCAAAGCTCTGGAATTCCCTCCCTGAACCTCTCTGCCTCTCTCTCCTCCTTTAAGATGCTCCTTAAAACCTACCTCTTTGACCATGCTTCCCTAATATCCCCTCGTTGTCAAATTTTGTTTGCTAACACTCCTGTGAAACGCCGTGAGATGATTTTACTACATTAAAGGCACTATATAAAGTAGTTGTTGTAGTTCAGCACACTTTATCACTTTTGAGCAAATCACAGAACAGCCCAAATAAAATGTATAGTCACTTAAATTACAGTTTAGTTGCACACCATTATTTATGGTTCTCACTGCCGCTCTAGTCAGCACTGAGGAATAAAATCCTGAGTATTTGTATAATCGGGCACTCAGTGTTCTATAGGGCTTTATGAACCATTGTGTACAATTCTACAGTTTCATCTAATGCAGTAACGCTTGTGCTTGGATAGGATAAATTAATTCCCTCGGGTGCATAATGGCAGGTCAACAATTTAGCCATACAAACACATACCACCTTTGAGGCTGTGCTGTAAAAACCACATAACAGTGACCTGGAACCCTATGAAACACTCCACAGTACCATTTAGTCCACTTTAATAAAACAATTATGCAGTGATTTTAATAATGTGTTCAGCAACAGACAACACTGGTATCTAAAGAAGGCTTACAATGTTCCTAATTAGTAAAATTTATAGCACAAAGAGAATATTTAAGCCTGCTGCCTTTTAATTGCACCAGTACATTATCAGTAACTCCCTTTCACCATGAGGTAGGCCATTTCATAGTCCATAATGTTGTCATCATTTTTTGTCATGGAATGTATTAGGCACCAAATATTACAGTGGAGCACAAGAAACAGTGATCTTAATTACTCCTTTATCCATCACTATCTGGATAAAGTTTTTTTGAAGGAAACCTAGTACACATATTATTATAATTACTCTCAGAATACATCTATATTGAAAAAGAATGAAATTTAATGTTGAAAAGTGTGAGATCATCTCAACAGCAGTTACAGTCAACTCCAGAAGTGGAAAATTTTAGATGGTAGCAGGTAGTCCCGATCCACTTATGCTCTGGGTTTGTATCATTCTAACAATGATGGGTTGTATTAACACTTGAATCCCTGAACTCAGAGCAAGAGTTTAAGAACAAAACAGTATTCCAAAATACAGAAGAACTGAAAATACATGAATAATTCCATCCTTTCACTTTGCTGCCTATAAGAGGAAAATTTGGCATTAGAGGTACCAGCGGGACAAGGGTTAAAGTGCTGGTTCCTGCACTGACCCATAAGGAGGTAAAGGCCTTTCTTCTCACACCTTGTACATTCCAGCACCAAGGCTCCAGAAGGTACTGTTATGGGTTGGGATATCAGATAGTATTCCAACATGGAATGTCAATAGGAGAGAACCTAAATAGACCGCTGATAAGGCCGTGAGAAGAGGCCTGAGATAGACTTCATGGCACCAAAGGAAATATATAACAAATTCCAACCCAATGATACCATTCTGGGAACAGTCTAAGATGGTCACGAGATCATGGCCTGTTAGTTAGAGCTCATGACCTGTCAATCCGGAGTAGTACTGATAAGGTAGTCCAATTAGAAATCTAGGGAGGTCTTGTCCAGGAACAGAGGGGTTTTTGAAATGTATAAAAGTTGTATGATTGTGCTGTTCGGGGAGCATCTCCACTCACAGGCGGCTGTGATGAGGGGTGTTCCCGGACGTTCGTAATAAAGACCGTTATACTTTGCCATCCGTCTCTGTCTGCTAACTTCGAGAATTGCTACGTGGGCTGGGGCGAGCGTCGACCCTCTATATCAGTGGGCCCGCTCGTGGGAAAAGAAGCCTTCCTTCTCTCCCCTCAACACTGCCTTTATGCTCAAACTTCTAAAATCAAAAATCAGTTAAAATGTATTTGCTATATTTTGTAGATAAATATCAGGGGATGATTTTTGGAATGGGTGGGCGTTGGGTGGAGTGTTCGCACCTTCTGCCTGCTGACACCGGCAAGTGGCCCAAACCATTTCTTTGGTCAGATCACATCTGCAGAATTCCAGCAAGGTGCCAGCGCTCAACGAGGGCAGGAAAGCAGGCGGCTCCTCCATGGAGCTGAGCCGGAAGTCAAAATTTAAAAGGGGAGGCAATCCTGTTTGGGGTTGGGGGCGGGGGGGGGGGAGTGGATACAGGGTATCAGCCAGCAATGGCTGGGAAGATATTTGTGGGGTCAGGAGGAACATGAATGCTCCTCTTGGCCCTAAGAAAATCATTTTGAAAAATTACCTACAATGTTTCCAGAGTGACCTCCAGCTGTCCCATATCCTCTCCTTTATTAAGACTGCCTGCTTCGACTTCTGCAACATTGTCCACCTCCACTCCTACCTCAATCTCTGTGCTGTTGAAATTCTCATATATGCCCTCATCAGTTCCAAACTCAATTATTCCAACACTCTCCTTACTGACCTCCCATTCTTCACGCGCTATAAACTCCAACTCTGTTTAAAATTATGCCACGTGCATCCTGTCCCACACTAAGTCCTGCTCATCCATCACCCCTATTCTTACTTATTTGCTTTGGCTCCTAGCCTCCCAAATCCTTTAATATAAAATCCTTTGTCTTTGAAACCCTCCATGGCCCCATCCCAACCTATCTCCATAACCTCCTTTGGCTCTATATTGACACTGAACTTCCTATTCCTTTGATTCCAGCGCCTGGTGCACCCCCTCCCTTCAGCTCACTATCAGTGACAGGGCCTTCAGTTGCCTGGATTCTATCTCTAGAATTCTCTTCTTAAATCTCTCCACCTCTTTCTCCTCCTTTAAGAATCCCCTAAAAACCCATCTCTTTGATCAGCCTTTAGTGACCACTTTAATCTGTCCAATCCTGGCTTGGCATCTGTTTTCCACGGCTTAGTCTGTGAACTGCTTTTAAACTACTTTTACGTTAAATAGGCTATATAATTAGTAGTCGCTGTTCTTTCTCCCTGTTCCTCCAAATGTAAATCAATTAAACTCCAGAGTATCTATCTAATATTACTTCCTACTTTGTACACCCGGGACCAGTTGTCATCTTTCCATGATGTTTCCATGGTTTAGGCATCTCAGGAATGATCATGTTCCACTCAGCAATTGATTATTTTCATCTCTACATATCCTTCAAGCCCTCAATCACATTCTGAGCCAGATATTTATCCAACTATCTTTTATAGATGCTAATACAGCAGTAACTGCTTTAGCTTGGAGCCTAATTCATATATCCACTACTTTGTGAGAAAAAATCCTTCTAATCTTAAGTATTGCCTGAGGCTTGTTAATTTTATACGCATATCCTATAGCTCTGTGCTCATAGTCCCAGTTAAATAATCTGTATTTACCTTATCTATTCCTCACAGCATTTCAAAATCCTCACTCATGTGTCTTATTAAACTTTGTTCTTCGAGTGAAAACAAGTTCAATGAGTCTCTCTTCACAGCTCAGAGGAATCATCCTTCTTTCCATTCTCTAAGCATCTCTATTGAATCAATATCCTTTACAAGTTAGGATGCATACCATCCCCCAAATATAGCTCAACCAGCAATATGTACAAGGTCAGAATAATGTATTTCAATTTACAGTAAAATGTCCTTGAAATGCATCCCAGTGCACAATTAGCATACCAAACCTCTACCTCTGGGATCTGGGTTCAAAGCCAGCATAGTCTGGGGATAAACGCAGCCCTTATGAATATACTAAGTGCAATCAGTTTATGCTATCTCAACCCGATTCCTAATGGGCATGGATTCACAACATATAAAGTAGCAATCTCAAAGAAAAGCAACAAGGATGGGAAACATAATGAAAATATGTACACTAGTAGGAGATGCTCTTCTGAGGTAGAGGTTAAGGTGCATCTTCAGAGGAGAGCCAAGGCACCTTTACTGTGCTTTGATGCGCCAAACTTTGAGTGCTTGCTGCTGAAACTGGGTATTAGATTAAAAAGTAAGCCCCATCCCCAGTAGTATTATCTTTGACTTTGATAAGCAACAAAATTTAGCCTAGATGTTTAAAAAAAAGAAAATCCAACGTGACTGCATGTGTCACTAACTGTGTGTAATTCCTAGTTCCAACAGTAGTATTGTACAGCTGGATACAAACAAATCTAACCATATTATTCAATAGATGCTCACCTTGATTAGAATTATGTCTGACTTCACCTCAAATATATCTCATTTCATAGCAAATCATAAATTTCAAACTAAAAGCACCAACTGTGCCATGGTGTTCTTTCAGTTAAGTACTTACACTTTAAACAACTGGTCTTATTCCAGGGCAAATGTTTGTTAATTAATTTAATTGTATGAAATAACTAATGATAAGAAACCATTGTCCTACAAAGGAAAATAAAGGTCCTTGACTCTGATGGACAGGTAAGCTTTGCTTAGTACAATTTTTAGAAAAAAAATACATGTCTACATGGTATCTGAACAAAAATCATTCAACCGAAAAAAGAACTTACGGTAAAAATTTGGAGAGGTTGCACGTACAGTATTATGAAACAGTCTAATGAAAGATGCTGTCGTGTTGATAAATGCTGAGTAAATTATTTTTAATGACTGATGATTACTTTCACTTTTAACTATATCAAATTAACATCCAGGGTCTCTGCAAAATTCTAAGACCGAGGTATTATTAGTGGGATTTAACAACTATTGCAATAAATGATAAATGTTGGGGTTCAATAATATCTCCTTGTCTCCCTGAAGGCATTTACTCCTTGCTGGAGGACAGTGCCATAGCGCCAGATGCTTTCCAGTTCTTTGATCAAGTGGTCATTATTCATGCATGAACCTTGACAGGATTGTCAGCCAGCTATTCGACCCTTGGGGCATGACAGCCTGATACCCTCACTTGCACACTTCCAGTAGGGGTTGGTTGGATAACCATCAGGAGTAGAAACTTCCTGGCCTCAGCACCCGAACCTGGGTGCTGAGGCCAATTGTGGTGCTGCTACCAGTGCCCTGACTGAAACCAGCAAACTCAATACAAAGCACAGCTTGAAGCTGTTCAACATGACCTTTATCAAATTGGTACTGTTCTCATCAAATTTATAATTTTCAGCCCTGCAATTTCATCATACAGCACTCTACTAGATGTTAGGTAACAAGCAGAGGGATGTGTTCTACTAAAGTGCCTGTGAAAGGTTAATGCCATGCAGAAGGGAATCTGTTCAAAGTTAAACACATTTTGCTGTTTAAAATACTTCAGCATGGAGGAGGAGGTTTCATTAAACAACTAAATCTGTGATATCAGAACCACAAAAAGTTATTTCGACGATTTGGTCTCAATAGAAAATAGAAGTTTCAGAAAGCTACTAATCTAACCTACAAATAATAAAATCTCCGGAGAATACTTAACTGGTCCTTTAACTCACTCTATGTTATAGTTCTCTTTCACTAAATGTATAATTTATATTAATTAATTCTTGTGTCAGCATCATGCTGAATACAAATTCCCGCTAGCTTATTTAATTACCAAATAGGACAAGCAGTGATCAGGCAATTCTGTTTCTCATTTCATTGCAATTGTTTGTGTCTTTTCTAAATAGCAATATTTCACATTCCTTGTATTGAAGTTGTGCAATTACAAATTAATAAAGAGATGCTTATATTCAATAAAAGCTTAAAAATCATTGTTTTGGAGAAACAGTAGAGTTTGATAGTGATTTGAAATTTTATTCCACTGTGTTTTTTTTAAACTTTGGTTTTCCATTTTTAGCCCTTCAATAAATTAACAGATGTATTTAGTTTCTGGAAAGCAACTATTTATCCAGCCACCTTTCTTCTAAAATACTACTGGGTACAAACATAATACAGAATATTATGGAATCCAATTCTCCATACTTCATGCATCAATGACTTCTTCTCCATTACAGGAGAGGTTATTTAAAAAAAGAAATAACTGAAGGCGGCAAAGTATTATGATGGCCTAGTAATCAATCTGTCCTGGCAGGAGAGAATTTCTGAAACTAACCATGTCTTCCTATATTTGACCCAAATAAAATAGAAACAAAGTTGATTTGTTCTCATATAATAAGAAACAATGGTCATCTGACCTAATAACTAGCCATAGGCTTGTTTTTGGACTGAATATAGTCTTTATTATAGGTAGGACAAGTAATTTGTCATGCCACAATCTTGCAGAATAAATCCTACGAATGACTACACTTACAGTATATAGGGTGATTTACTACCTGAGTTCGCAATTTTACCTAGAGTCCTGAACAAAGTGAAAATGCTGGATTTTCACCGATAAATGAGTTCCAACAAATCACTTCCCCTAATTATACATCATCTGTCTCTAATGGTGCGGTTATCCTGCAGAATCTGGTGAGCTTGGGATCTGCTTAGAGAGACACAGAAGTGGAAACATCGAATTATATTACCAGCTCCACATTGCACTCTGGCCAATCTACTGGGGCTCTGTGCGTGCATGTTGATACACATGGAAAGCTCCATTCACCATAGAACCACAGAGGTTTACAACACAGAAGGAGGCCATTCAGCTCATTGTGTAGCTATCAGCTCTTTGCTAAGCAGTTCAATATGAATTCCACTTCTCCAGGCTCTGCCCATAGCCCTGTATCTTCCTTGCTTCAAATATTTATCCACTTTTCCCTGTAAAGATGCGACAGTCTCTGCAGCAAAGTATTCCATACTCTCTGTATAAAGAATTAGGGCTGGAATTTCGGCGGTTCTGTTTTTGGAGCGATAATGGCAGCGGAGCGGTAAAGTTAGGGACCGGGAATAGTTTGTGATTTAAATTTGAGAATCTGCGCCCTCTGTCAGGGGGCACACGCTAAGGGAGGTGTTGTACACCTCTCGGTGCAAGGAAGAGAAACTCCCGAGCTAAAGAGACGGGCCGTGAGCGTACTGAGAGGAGCCTGGGGGGGGGGGGGGGGGGGTTGGAGGGGGGGGGGGTGGCGGTGGGGGTGGGGGAACTAAAAAAAAAAATCACAAAAACATTCCGAACACATTGCCCAGGCCACTGCAAAACAAATCACAAAACTTAAAACAAAAAACACTCGCACTTTCTTTTGTAGTCCATTACCTTCTTCTCCGCCACCGGCACGGTTGGAATGCCCCGATTTCCCAGGCGGTCATTGCAGGTGCATTTCTGAGCGGACGGGTTGGGCAAGAGTCAAAACTCGCACCGGTATTGCAACCAGGGGCGTTGCACACCGGGCACAGCTCTTCCCGGCGGTGCTGCTCAGTGCTGCCGCAAAACCGGACCCGAGGATTGCTGCAGGGCGTTGGAAACCTCACCGCCGCCTTTCACGCCACTCCGGGGTTAAACCCGGAGCACAAAGGACTGGAAAATCCAGCCCTAGATCTTTACTTAGAATGGGCTATGTGTCTGTGCATCAGGGAGAAATGTGAGCATAACTCCTGTGGGGTGCCGACATTAGGATCTCCTGGCTGCAGCCAGAAGGTTCCTGGGCCTTCAATGTATCCTGAGTGGAGCAGAAACTAGTAAGGAAACAAACTTCCCTTTTTAGTCTTCAACCTACTCCAAGGACCTGCGCAGATTCTCCGGTTGGTTTATCAGCAGACACTCCTGCGCTGGAGTGCCCAACAAGTGAAACGCCAGAAAAATGAGGTGGGTGTCCGGGAACATCCCTTCGACCTCATTCTACCTTCAATGCTGAGTCTGCACCTACTAGGTGGAGCATTGCAGACATCGACGACGAGATTCAACACCGACTCCAGTGCGCTAGTGCAGCCTTCGGCCGCCTGAGGAAGAGAGTGTTCGAAGATCAGGCCCTCAAATCTGGCACCAAACTTATAGTCTACAGGGCAGTAGTGATACCTGCCCACCTGTATGGCTCAGAGACGTGGACCATATACAGTAGACACCTCAAAGCGCTGGAGAAATACCACCAACGATGTCTTCGCAAGATCCTGCAAATCCCCTGGGAGGATAGACGCACCAACATTAGCATCCTCGATCAGGCCAATATCCCCAGCATCGAAGCACTGACCACACTCGACCAGCTCCGTTGGGCTGGCCACATTGTTTGCATGCCTGACACAAGACTCCCAAAGCAAGCGTTCTACTCGGAATTCCTACACGGCAAGTGAGCCCCAGGTGGGCAGAGGAAAAGATAGAAACATAGAAAATAGGTGCAGGAGTAGGCCATTCAGCTCTTCGAGCCTGCACCACCATTCAATAAGATCATGGCTGATCATTCACCTCAGTACCCCTTTCCGGCTTTCTCTCCATAACCCGCGATCCCTTTAGCCGTAAGGGCCACATCTAACTCTCTCTTGAATATATCCAACGAACTGGCATCAACAACTCTCGGCGGCAGGGAATTCCATAGGTTAACAACTCTCTGAGTGAAGAAGTTTCTCCTCATCTCAGTCCTAAATGGCTTACCCCTTATCCTTAGACTGTGTCCCCTGGTTCTGGACCTCCCCAACATTGGGAACATTCTACCTGTATCTAACCTGTCCAGTCCCGTCAGAATTTTATATGTTTCTATGAGATCCCCTCTCATCCTTCTAAACTCCAGTGAATAAAGGCCCAGTTGATCCAGTCTCTCCTCATATGTCAGTCCTGCCATCCCTGGAATCAGTCTGGTGAACCTTCGCTGCATTCCCTCAATAGCAAGAACGTCCTTCCTCAGATTAGGAGACCAAAACTGAACACAATATTCAAGGTGAAGCCTCACCAAGGCCCTGTACAACTGCAGTAAGACCTCCCTGCTCCTATACTCAAATCCCCTAGCTATGAAGGCCAACATACCATTTGTCCTCTTCACTGCCTGCTGTACCTGCATGCCAACTTTCAATGACTGATGCATCATGACACCCAGGTCTCGTTGCACCACCCCTTTTCCTAATCTGCCGCCATTCAGTCCTCAGGTGTACTGCTTTTTCTGGCCAATTTATATGCCTCTTCCTTGGATTTAACACTATCCTTAATTTCCCTTGTTAGCCATGGTTGAGCTACCTTCCCCATTTTATTTTTACTCCAGACAGGGACGTACAATTGAAATGTTTCAAAGACACTCTCAAAGCCTCTTGATAAAATGCACCAGCCCCACCGATACATGGAAGTCCCTGGCCAAAGACCGCCCCAAGTGGAGTGAGTGCATCCGAGAGGGCGCTGAGCACCACGAGTCTCGTTGCCAAGAGAATGCAGAAAGCAAGTGCAGGCAGCGGAAGGAGCGTGCGGCAAACCAGACTCCCCACCCACGCTTTCCTTCAACGACTGTCTGTCCCACCTGTGACAGGGACTGTAATTCCCGTATTGGACTGTTAAGTCACCAGAGAACTCACTTTTAGAGTGGAAACAAGTCTTCCTCGATTTCGAGGGACTGCCTATGATGATGATGATGCACCTACGACTGGTACCGAACTACTTACATAGAAACAGAAAATAGGTGCAGGAGTAGGCCATTCAGTCCTTCGAGCCTGCACCACCATTCAATAAGATCATGGCTGATCATTCATCTCGGTACCCCTTTCCTGCTTTCTCTCCATACCCCTTGATCCCTTTAGCCGTAAGGGCCATATCTAACGCCCTCTTGAATATATCCAACAAACTGGCATCAACAACTCTCTGTGGTAGAGAATTCCACAGGTTAACAACTCTCTGAGTGAAGAAGTTTCTCCTCATCTCGGTCCTAAATAGCTTACCCCTTATCCTTAGACTGTGACCCCTGGTTCTAGACGTCCCCAACATCGGGAACATTCTTCCTGCATCTAACCTGTCCAGTTCCCTCAGAGTTTTATGCTTCTATGAGATCCCCTCTCATCCTACTAAACTCCAGTGAATACAGATCCAGTCAATCCAGTCTCTCCTCATATGTCAGTCCTGCCATCCCGGGAATCAGTCTGGTGAACCTTTGTTGCACTCCCTCAATAGCAAGAACGACCTTCCTCAGATTAGGAGACCAAAACTGAACACAATATTCCAGGTGGGCCCTCACCAAGGCCCTGTACAACTGCAGTAAGACCTCCCTGCTCCTATACTCAAATCCCCTAGCTATGAATGCCAACATGCCATTTGCCTTCTTCACTGCCTGCTGTACCTGCATGCCAACTTTCAATGACTGATGAAACATGACACCCAGGTCTCATTGTACCTCCCCTTTTTCTAATCTGCCGCCATTCAGATAATCTTCTGCCTTCATGGTTTTGCCACCAAAGTGGATAACCTCACATTTATCCACATTATACTGCATCTGTCATGCATTTGCCCACTCACCTAACTTGTCCAAGGCACCTTGCTGCCTCTTAGCATCCTCCTCACAGCTCACACCGCCACCCAGCTTGGTGTCATCTGCAAACTTGGAGATATTACACTCAATTCCTTCATCTAAATCATTGATGTATATTGTAAGTAGCTGGAGTCCCAGCACTGAACCCTGCAACACCCCACTGCCTGCCATTCTGAAAAGGACCCGTTTATCCCAATTCTCTGCTTTCCGTCTGCCAATCAGTTCTCTATCCACGTCAATACATTACCCCCATGTGCTTTAATTTTACACACCAATCTCTTGTGTGGGACCTTGTCAAAAGCCTTTTGAAAGTCCAAATACACCACATCCACTGGCTCTCCCTTGTCCACTCTACTAGTTACATTCTCAAAAAATTCTAGATTAGTCAAGCATGATTTCCCTTTCATAAATCCATGCTGACTTGGACTGATCCTATCACTGCTTTCCAAATGTGCTGCTATTTCATCTTTAATAATTGATTCCAACATTTTCCCCACAAATGATGTCAGGCCTATAATTCCCTGTTTTCTCTCTCCCTCCTTTTTTAAAAAGTGGTGTTACATTAGCTACCCTCCAGTCCATAGGAACTGATCCAGAGTCGATAGACTGCTGGAAAATGATTACCAATGCATTCACTATTTCTAGGGCCACTTCCTTAAGTACTCTGGGATGCAGACCATCAGGCCCTGGGGATTTATCGGCCTTCAAACCCATCAATTTTCCTAACACAATTTCCTGACTAATAGGGATTTCCTTCAGTTCCTCCTTCTCGCAAGACCCTCGGTCCCCTAGTATTTCCGGAAGGTTATTTGTGTCTTCCTTCGTGAAGACAGAAACAAAGTATATGTTCAATGGGTCTGCCATTTCTTTGTTCCTCATTATAAATTCACCTGATTCTGACTGCAAGTGACCTATGTTTGTCTTCACTAATCTTTTTCTCTTCACATATCTATAGAAGCTTTTGCAGTCACTTTTTATGTTCCCTGCAAGCTACCTCTCATACTCTATTTTCCCCCTCCTAATTAAACCCTTTGTCCTCCTCTACTGAATTCTAAATTTCTCCCAGTCCTCAGGTTTGCTGCTTTTTCTGGCCAATTTATATGCCTCTTCCTTGGATTTAACACTATCCCTAATTTCCCTTGTTAGCCACGGTTGAGCCATCTTCCCCATTTTATTTTTACGCCAGACAGGGATGTACAATTGTTACAGTTCATCCATGTGATCTTCAAATGTTTGCCATTGCCTATCCACCGTCAACCCTTTAAGTATCATTCGCCAGTCTATTCCAGCCAATTCATGTCTCATACCATCGAAGTTACCTTTCCTTAAGTTCAGGACCCTAATCTCTGAATTAACTGTGTCACTCTCCATCTTAATAAAGAATTCTACCATATTATGGTCATTCTTCCCCAAAGGGCCTCGCACAACAAGATTGCTAATTAGTCCTTTCTCATTACACATCACCCAGTCTAGGATGGCCATCCCTTTAGTTGGTTCCTCGACATATTGGTCAAGAAAACTATCCCTAATACACTCCAGGAAATCCTCCTCCACCGTATTGTTACCAGTTTGGTTAGCCGAATCTATATGTAGATTAAAGTCACCCATGATAACTGTTGTACCTTTATTGCATGCACCCCTAATTTCTTGTTTGATGCTGTCCCCAACCTCACTACTACTGTTTGGTGGCCTGTACACAACTCCCACTAGCGTTTTCTGCCCTTTGGTATTCCGCAGCTCTACCCATACAGATTCCACATCCTCCAAACTAATGTCCTTCCTTACTATTGTGTTAATTTCCTCTTTAACCAGCAATGCCACCCCACCTCCTTTTCCATTCTGTCTATCCTTCCCCTATGGTGAAACATCAGGTTATCTTGGGAATGTGCAATGGGAACAGAGACACAGTTTTCCTCTTGGGAACATTCAGTCCCTCGGTGCAGGAGCGAGGGACATCTCACCTAGATTAGGGTATTTAAAAAACTCAGGTTGTTATGTATAGTGACATCATAACTGAATTTAAAAGAGATGTGTTCACAATGTATACACATAGCAACCAGAGCAATTCATCCCGATAATAAGTTATGCATTTCAAATAATTTACTTTGTTCCTGGTTATTATAGTTTTCCCAATTGATGGAATGGAGGGGTCAGTTTGTGCCCTTGAAAGACAGGTTTGAAATGAGCCAAAGGGGATCCTATTACTTGCATTGATCTCATCTGAGTTTACACTCAGGATTGATTTTTCATTCAGACCACATTTATCTAAACTAAATTCCATCTCTCTACTATTGAGAGTGCTCCTCGTTCTTCAACCATACAGATTTTAGGGGGTTGAAACTCAGGGTCTCGGTAACACCCGTTACTGCCCGTTTGCGGCGGCCATGCGGCGGAATCCCGTAGCCGCCGCTTTGCCGTCAACTGGCCGCTGTGACAGAAACTTGGCGCGGGAGGTTTTGCGGCGGTGTGGATCGCTGCCCCCATCAACAGACTCTTGTGGAGGTATGGGGCTTGTGGAGGCATGGGGCTTGTGGAGGCATGAGGCTTGTGGAGGTATGGGGCTTGTGGAGGTATGAGGCTTGTGGAAGTATGGGGCTTGTGGAGGTATGGGGCTTGTGGAGGTATGGGGCTTGTGGAGGTATGGGGCTTGTGGAGGTATGGGGCTTGTGGAGGTATGGGGCTTGTGGAGGTATGGGGCTTGTGGAGGTATGGGGCTTGTGGAGGTATGGGGCTTGTGGAGGTATGGGGCTTGTGGAAGTATGGGGCTTGTGGAGGTATGGGGCTTGTGGAGGTATGGGGCTTGTGGAGGTATGGGGCTTGTGGAGGTATGGGGCTTGTGGAGGTATGGGGCTTGTGGAGGTATGGGGCTTGTGGAGGTATGGGGCTTGTGGAGGTATGGGGCTTGTGGCAGTGATGGCACGATGAAAGTGCATACAGCTGCCGCTCCGTCCCCGAACCCATTTTCAGTTGAAAAAAGACGGTCCTTTTACTGACAGTGTCCCCACCTGCTTTTTGGGTCAGTGTACTGCGGGAGCGCGCCAACTAGTGTGTTGAGAGGGTTTTTATGCATTTAAAATTTCTTGGAGCTTTTTGTACAACATTTCAAAAATGGCAGCAGGATTCTGAAAACTTTTGCTGAGTGATAAAACTTTTTCCCTGTCTCTCATTAGTCGTGGCCAGTGGGAGTAAATCTCTGCTGCACTGAGGGTCGTGCCTCCATCCATAGTGGGCTCAGTTTTAGCAGGGGAACGCCTGCTCCAGATTGTCAAGGCAGGGAGGCACACAGGAGGAGGTGTCGCCGTCACCAACGAGTCCTCAGGCAGCAGCAAGGGATGCAACAGCCATAGATGTCCATCATGTAAAAGGGCCTACAGATGTCCGCAGACGGCAACATCCAGAGGCTGGACAGCGGGGAGATGGCATAAGGAGGAGGGTGGGGTACACAGACCCCCCTCACCAGATACTGGGCCAGGAGCCTTGCCAGCAGCAGCTTGCAGAGGCTCCTCAACATGAGGAGGAAAAGGGAGAAGGCCCTCATCCAGCTGCCATGGAAGGGTCCCAGTACATACCTCTGTCAAGGAGGCCCTACCGTCCTAGGGTCTACCGGCATCACTTCTACTTCCTGCCGCTCAGCAACGAGCAACGTGTGCGGAGGGTGAGATACACGAAGGACATAGTGACCGAGCTCTGCAATGTTCTGCGGGCAGATTTGGAGCCTCACACAAGGCTGAGGACAGCAGTCAGCACGGAGACTAAAGTAATGATAGCTTTGAACTTTTACGCAACGGGCCCGTTCCAGCCTGCAAGTGCAGACATCTCCAACATCTCCCAATTCTCCCCCCATTGCTTCTTCCGGCAGGTCACCAATGCGCCGTACAAGTGAAGAATGCAATATATCTCCTTCCCCATGACCAGGGAGAAACAGATGGAGCGCCAGACCAGATTTGTCCGGATTGCAGGGTTTCCCAGGGTGCAGGGGGCCATCGACTGCACACATGTTGGCCTGAGGGCGCCACAACCAGCTGTTAGACCACCAGCGAAGGATCATAGCAGTTAATGCCAAGTATCAAGGCAGCAACCATGATGCCTTCATCCTGCGCCAGAGCAGTGTGCCCACCCACTTCAACGGCCCAAACCAGGACTGTGGATGGCTGCTTGGGGATAAGGGATATCTCCTGTCCACTTGGCTGCTCGCTCCACTTCACAACCCCAGGGCTGTGGCCGAGCATTCCTATAACGACGCTCATTCTGGGACCAGGTGCATCATTGAGCACTGCATTGGGATGCTTAACCAAAGGTTCTGTTGCCTTGACCGCTCTGGTGGCGTATTGCAGTACTCGCCTGAATGGGTCTCCATCTTTGTGGTCATAGAAACATAGAAAATAGGTGGAGTAGGCCATTCGGCCCTTCAACCTGCACCACCATTCAATATGATCATGGCTGATCATGCAACTTCAGTACCCCAATCCTGCTTTCTCTCCATACCCCTTGATCCCTTTAGCCATAAGGATCACATCTAACTCCCTTTTGAATATATCTAACGAACTGGCCTCAACAACTTTCTGTGGTAGAGAATTCCACAGGTTCACAATTCTCTGGGTGAAGAAGTTTCTCCTCATCTCGGTCCTAAATGGCTTATCCCTTATCCTTAGACTGTGACTCCTGGTTCTGGACTTCCCCAACATCAGGAACATTCTTCCTGCATCTAACCTGTCCAATCCCGTCAGAATTTTATATGTTTCTATGAGATCCCCTCTCATTCTTCTAAATTCCAGTGAATATAAGCCAAGTCGATCCAGTCTTTCTTCATATGTCAGTCCTGCCATCCCAGGAATCAGTCTGGTGAACTTTCGCTGCACTCCCTCAATAGCAAGAATGTCCTTCATCAGATTAGGAGACCAAAACTGTACATAATATTCAAGGTATGGCCTCACCAAGGCACTGTACAACTGCAGTAAGACCTCCCTGCTCCTATACTCAAATGCCTTAGCTATGAAGGCCAACCTGCCATTTGCCTTCTTCACCGCCTGCTGTACCTGCATGCCAACTTTCAATGACTGATGTACCATGACACCCAGATCTCGTTGCACCTCTCCTCTTCCTAATCTGTCACCATTCAGATAATATTCTGCCTTCCTGTTTTTGCCACCAAAGTGGATAACCTCACATTTATCTACATTATACTGCATCTGCCATGCATTTGCCCATTCACTGAATTTGTCCAAGTCACTCTGCAGCCTCTTAGCATCCTCCTCACAGCTCACACTGCCACCCAGCTTAGTGTCATCTGCAAACTTGGAGATATTACATTCAATTCCTTTGTCTAAATCATTAATGTATATTGTAAATAGCTGGGGTCCCAGCACTGAACCTTGCGGTACCCCACTAGTCACTGCCTGCCATTCTGAAAAGGACCCGTTTATTCCTACTCTTTGCTTCCTGTCCCTCAACTAGTTCTCTATCCACGTCAATATATTACCCCCAATATCATGTGCTTTAATTTTGCACACTAATCTCTTGTGTGGGACCTTGTCAAAAGCTTTTTGAAAGTCCAAATACACCACATCCACTGGTTCTCCCTTGTCCACTCTACTAGTTACATCCTCAAAAAATTCTAGGAGATTTGTCAAACATGATTTTCCCTTTCATAAATCCATTGGAGTGCTTAAGCAGCACTTTAGATGCCTGGACCACTCAGGAGGCGAGCTCCAATACCACCCTGAGCAGGTAGCTCAATTCGTGGTGGTGTGCTTCATGCTGCACAACTTGGCTATCAGGAGGGGACAAGAATTGCCTGCTGAGTCTGACAGTCCACCTCACCAGAGAGAGGAAGAGGAGGACGAAGAGGCGAACGCTGACATCGGCCCACACAATCAGGCTAATGCTGAAGCCATGCCCCCGCCCCCCTGTAGACCTCATGAAAGGGCCCATGGTAGCATGATAGCAGCAAGAGCCTTATGTCAGGAGCTCATCAATGAGCGTTTTGCCTGAAAGAACGTTGGTGTTATTTACAAAGCTGACACACTGCTGGGTGTGCAGGTCATACATCAATGGTGGGCATCACCTTGGTGACAGTTAAAGTTTAAGTTGATTGAAGTTAAGTGTAATTATACCATTTGATGTTAAGGAATCACCAGCGTGTAACGGTGCAGCTATCTGAGCCAATGCGCAACAAGGTTTTGTTAAATAAAAAACAATTAAACTGAACAGTTGTCTGAAATCATCAGTATTTCTGTAAAAACCAATCCTTCCCACCCCGTTTCTCCTCCTCACCTCTACCCCTTCCCCTCCTGACTCCAAGCCGCCTGGCCGAGGAGCTCCTCAGGTGATGCTTCATTGGGGGGCGGGGCGGGGTGGATGACGGCCGAACCACTGCTTGGACGGATGTGGGAGAGAACGGTCCTGAGGTGGGAACGTGCTCCGAGCCAGAAGCAAAATGTTGCTCCTGGCTTTCATGTGATTGGCAATGGGGGTGCGGCACCTTGGGGTGCAGTGCCCCACTCTGGGACCACTGGGAGCCCTCTGCCACCAGTGTTCCTGGCTACAAGCTCCAGGGCCTCCGCCATCCCTTCCATGTTATATCTTATTTGTTTGACAAAAACTCGGTGCCAACTGTGTTCTTGGTGCTTAGTAGGCTTTTTGCTGCTGGTGAGTCTCCCTCGTGCCTCCCACAACAGCCAAACAAGCACACACCACAGCCACACACACTTTCAGTCCCCCTCAGCTCTCTCTCTCTCTGTCTCCTCTTATGCGCATGTCATGATGACCCTTAACCTCCTGAATTGCGGGAATCGAGTGTTGCCATGCTGTTGCTAAGGACGGCAACACTTTACGGCAGAAGTTCAGCGAGATTTGGCGCTAACGCCCATTTCATATTGCTCGCCTTAACGCCCAATTTCAAAAATGGAGACTAGAGGCTTTGAGAATGGGCGAGAAGCCGGCGATCTGAAAACCCATTTTTACCATCCACGCCGGAAATAACGCCAATTTTTGGGCAATATGCACAAAAGTGTAAAATCTAGCCCATAGAAATTTACAACGCAGAAGGCGCCCATTTCGGCCCATCGTGTCCACGTCGACCAACAAAGAGCCACACGACCCTTGGTCAGAAACCCTGAAGGTTAAGAACATAAGAACATAAGAAATAGGAAGAGGAGTAGGCCATACGGCCACTCGAGCCTGCTCCTCCATTTAATACGATCATGGCTGATCCGATCAGTGACTCAGGTCCACTTCCCTGCTCGCTCCCCATAACCCTTTATTCCCTTTTCGGTTAAGAAACTGTCTAATCTCGGTTTTAAATTTATTCAATGACCCACTTTCCACAGCTCTGTGAGGCAGCGGATTTACAACCCTCTGAGAGAAGAAATTCGTTCTCATCTCAGTTTTAAATGGGCGGCCCCTTATTCTAAGATTATGCCCCCTAGTTCTAGTCTCCCCCATCAGTGGAAACATCCTCTCTGCATCTACCTTGTCAAGCCCCCTCATAATCTTATACGTTTCGATAAGATCACCTCTCATTCTTCTGAATTCCAATGAGTAGAGGCCCAACCTACTCAACCTTTCCTTATAAGTCAACCCCCTCATCCCCGGAATCAACCTAGTGAACCTTCTCTGAACTGCCTCCAAAGCAAGTACAGGTTGAGGCTGTTCCGGATTCCAGGTATTTCCGGATTTTGGAACATCTTTGCCTAGGTCAAGATAGGTGGGATCTGGCAGCCAAGGTAAGGGGGAGAGGGGGGAGAAGTGGGGGAGCCGGAGCCGGGGGGGGAGCCTGGGCTGGGGGAGAAGGGGAGGAGCCAGGGCCGGGGCGAGGTCAGGCCACCGAGGGCCGGGGCGGGTGAAGTCGCGACGAAGTCGGGGCGGGCCAAGTCGCGGCAAAGTCGGGCCGCCGAGGGCCGGGGCGGGCGAAGCCGCGGCAAAGTCGGCTGCGAGGTCAGGCCGCTGAGGGCCGGAGCGAGGTGGGGCCAGGGCTAGGTGGGGCCGCCAAGGGCCGGAGCAAGGTAGGGCCGTGGCGGGCGAAGTTGAGCCGCCGAGGCTGTGTGGGGGGGGGGGGGGGGGGAGTCCAGATTTTGGAACATTTTCCGGTTTCTAGATGACCCCACCACGGATTGGCCCGGTGCCCGGAACATTCTGAATTTTGGAACTCCGGATTTTGGATGCTCAACCTGTATATCCTTTCTTAAATATGGACAACAAAACTGTACGCAGTACTCCTGGTGTGGCCTCACCAATACTCTGTATAACTGTAGCAAGACTTCCCTGCTTTTATACTCCATCCCCTTTGCAATAAAGACCAAGATTCCATTGCATATGAACCAATGAACAATGGCGAACAGGTAAAGAGCATTCGGACCAACCAGTCCGCTCCACACAACTGCAATGCCCCATGTAGCGCAACGTTTTACACTCCACCCGCAGCCATACGATCTCCTGGGAGAGGCAAAAAAACAGTTAAAAACCCAAGCCAACTGGAGGGAAAAAATCTGGGAAAGTTCCTCTCCGACCCATCCAGGTGATCGAACCTAGTCCAGGAGACCACTCTGGTCATATTAGGTTCCCTAAAGTACTTACCATCTTATCTGCGCCTGCCAACAAGAGGTTATCCAGTCTAATCCCACTTACCAGCTCCAGGTCCGTAACTCTACAGGTTACAGCACCTCGAGTGCCCATCCAAGCACCTTTTAAATGTGCTGAGGGTTTCTGCATCCACCACCCTTCCAGGCAGTGAGTTCCAGACCCCACAACCCTCTGCATGAAGAAGCTTCCCCTCAAATCCCCTCTAAACCTTTCACCAACCACCTTAAACCTATGCCCCCTCATAATAGACCCCTCCACCAATGGAAATAGGCCCTTGCTAGCCACTATATCCAGGCCCCTCAAAATGTTATATACCTCAATGTGATCTCCCCTCAGCCTCCTCTGTTCCAAGGAGAACATAAGAACATAAGAATTAGGAACAGGAGTAGGCCATCTAGCCCCTCGAGCCTGCTCCGCCATTCAATAAGATCATGGCTGATCTGGTCGTGGACTCAGCTCCACTTACCTGCCTTCTCCCCGTAACCCTTAATTCCCTTATTGGTTAAAAATCTATCTATCTTTGACTTGAAAACATTCAATGAGCAAGCCTCAACTGCTTCCTTGGGCAGATAATTCCACAGAACAAACCCAGCCTATCCAACCTGACCTCATAGCTAAGATTCTCCATTCCAGGCAGTATCCTTGTAAATCTCCTCTGCACCCTCTCTAGTGCAATCACGTCCTTCCTATAATACGGTGACCAGAACTGCACGCAGTATTCCAGCTGTGGTCTAACCAGTGTATTATACAATTTAAGCATAACCTACCTGCACGGCCAATAAAGGCAAGCATTCAGTGTGCCTTCTTAACCACCTTATCCACCTGGCCTGCTACTTTCAGGGATCTGTGGACAAGCACTCCAAGGTCCCTTTGTTCATCTACATTTCTAAGTGGCCTACCATTTAATGTGTATACCCGTTCCTTATTAGCCCTCCCCAAGTGCATTACCTCACACTTCTCTGAATTAAATTCCACTTGCCATTTTCTGCCCACCTGACCAATAGATTGATATCCTCCTGCAGTCCATGACTTTCCTCTTCATTATCAACCACACAGCCAATTTTAGTGTCATATGCAAACTTTTTAATCATACCCCCATATTTAAATCTAGATCATTGATGTATACCACAAAAAGCAAGGGACCCAGTACTGAGCCCTGTGGAACCCCACTGGAAACATCCTTCCAGTTACAAAAACATCCATCAAGCATTACCCTATGCTTCCTATCTCCAAGCCATTTTTGGATCCAACTTGCCACTTTGCCCTGGATCCCATTGGCTTTTACCCTCGTGACTAGTCTGCCATATGGGACCTTATCAAGAGCTTTGCTAAAGTCCATATACACTATATCGTACACACTATCCTCATCGACCCTCCTGGTTACCTCCTCGAAAAATTCAATCAGGTTAGTCAAACACGATCTTCCCATAACAAATCGACGCTGACTGTCCCTAATTAATCCTTGCCTTTCTAAATGTAGGTTTGTCCTCTTCTCCAGAATTTTTTCCAATCATTTTCCCATCAGTGAGGTTAGGCTGACAGGCCTGTAATTATTTGGCCTACCCCTTTCTCACTTCTTAAACAAGGGTACCACATTAGCAGTCCTCCAGTCCTCTGGCACCATGCCCAGATCCAAAGAAGACTGGAAAATGATGGTCAAGGCCCCTGCTATTTTCTCTTTTGCTTCGCTCAACAGCCTGGGATGCATTTCATCTGGGCCTGCGGACTTATCCACTTTCAAAGCTGCTAAACCCCTTAATACTTCCTCACTATGTTTACTTCATCCAGAATTCCACACTTCTCTTCGATAGCAGTATCTGCATTGCCCCTTTCCTTTGTGAAAACAAACGCAAAGTATTCATTAAGAACCATACCCACATCTTCCGCCTCCACACACAGATTACCCTCATGGTCTCTAATAGACCCTACTCTTTCTTTAGTTATCCTCTTGCTCTTAATATATTTATAGAACATCTTTGGGTTTTCCTTGATTTTATTTGCCAAGAATTTTTCATGCTCTCTCTTCACCTCTGAGCTTTCTATATTCCTCCAGAGGTTGTACAGTATTTAGCCGTCGGTATATGACATAAGCTTTCCTTTTTTTTTTCTTTATCCTGCCCTGTAAGTCCCTAGACATCCAGGGGCCCTAGATTTGTTATTCCCACTCCTTTTTCTTTAAGGTCACATGCTTGGCCTGATCTCCTCCTTGAATGCCTCCCACTGTTCCAACACTGATTTACCCTCAAGTAGCTGTTTCCAATCCACCATGGTCAAATCACTTCTCAACTTAGCAAAGTTAGCTTTTCTCCAATTTGGGACTTTTATTCCTGGTCGATCCTTGTCCTTATCCATAACTACCTTGAATCTGACTGAAGTATAGTCACTGGCACCCAAGTGCTCTCCCAATACCCCTTCCACCTGCCCAGCTTCATTCCCCAAAACTAAATCCAGAACCGCCCCCTCCCATGTTGGGCTTGTTACATACTGATTGAAAAGTTCTCTTGAATGCATTTTAGGAAGTCCGCACTCTCTGTACCCTTCACACTATATTTGTCCCAATCAATATTGAAATCCCCTACTATTACTGCCCTGTGGTTTTTGGACTTCACAGAAATTTGCCTACATATTTGCTCTTCTATCTCCCTCCCACTGTTTGGGGGTCTATAATACACACCTAGCAGTGTGATGCCCCTTTTTTATTTTTCAGTTTGACCCCTATGGCCTCATTTGATGATCCCTCTAACATATCATCCCTCCTCACAGCTGTGATAGTTTCTTTGCTCAATACTGTGACCCCTCCCCTTTTTGCCCCCCCTCTCAGTCCTGTCTAAAAATCCTGTAATCAGGAATATTGAGCTGCCAAACCTGCCCCTCGTTCAGCCATGTCTCTGTAATGGCTATAATGTCATACTCCCAAGTGTCTACCTGTATTCTAAGCTCATCCGCCTTATTCGCTATACTCCTTGCCTTGAAGTATGTATCATTTAGCACAGGAAGACCTCCTTGATTACTACTTACTAACTCTTGTTTCCTCTGTCTTACAGATTCACTTTCTACATTCTTGCTTTCCAATTTCAGCTTTACTTCCTTCCCTATTGAATTTGTTCTCAGGTTCCCATCTCCCTGCCAAGTTTAAACTCTCCCCAACAGCACTAACAAAACTCCCCGTGAGGGTATTGGTCCCGGTGCTGTTGAGGTGCAACCTGTTTGGATTGTATAGGTCCTATCTCCCGCAGAAACAGTCCCAATGCCTCAGGAATTTAAAGCCCTCCCTCCTGCACCAACTCTCCAGCCACGCGTTCATCCTCTCTATCCTTCTGTTCTTGTACTCATTAGTGCGTGGCACTGGTAGTAACCCGGAGATTACTACCTTTGATGTCCTACCCTTGAATTTTTCTCCTAGGTCCCTAAATTCTGCCTGCAGGACCTCATCCCTCTTTCTACCTATGTCATTGGTCCCCATATGGACCACGACCTCTAGCTGTTTACCCTCTCCCCCCAGAATGCCCTGCGTCCACTCTATGACATCTTGACCCTGGCACCAGGGAGGCATCATACCATCCTGGAGTCACGTCTACGGCTGCAGAAACGCCTTTTTATTCCCTAGCTATTGAATCCCCCACCACTAACGCTCTTTTATTCTTTGTCCCTATCCCTTGTGCAGCTGAGCCACCCATGGTGCCTTGGACTTGGCTCTGGCTGCACTCCCCAGAGGCACTATTGCCCTCACCGGTGCTCAGGAAAGAATATCGGTAGGAAAGCGAGATGGACTCAGGAGGGGACTCCTGCACTACCTGCCTAGCGTTCTTCCTCCATCTGGTATTCACTCACTTCCTATCTGCCTGCATGCTTTTAAGCTGCGGGGTGACCACCTCCTGAAACGTGCTATCCACGTAGCTCTCAGCCCCGCGGATGCACCGTCGTGACTCAAGCTCCGAAACGTGGTTGTCTAGGCTGCGTGAAGCATCCAGGACTTCCCAAATGCCACAGGACATGCACTCCACAGGACTGAGCTGCCCTGCCATCCCTCTAATTAGACCGATGTCATTGGTCCCGATATGGGCCACGACCTCTGGCCGTTCACCCTCTCTGTTATAAAAGAGAAAGAGAAATACTAATCAGTCAACCAGCCAATCACTTACTTTCCTGGATGAGGGCTGTGAGCAGGCAGAGATCGGAAATGCAGTTTGGTGCCGAAACCGAAATCAGCGGGGCGCAGGGAAGTAACGCACTCGACAGCAGGAGATCCGAGGTCGGCAAGGAGTGGGAGGCCCACAGGACGGCGTAGAGCGGGAGGCCCGGAGGTCGGCGAGGAGCGGGAAGCCCACAGGACGGCGAGGAGCGGGAGGCCCGAGGTCGGCAAGGAGTGGGAAGCCCACAGCACGGCGAGGAGCGGGAGGCCCGAGGTCGGCAAGGAGTGGGAGGCCCACAGGACGGCGAGGAGCGGGAGGCCCGAGGTCGGCAAGGAGTGGGAAGCCCACAGGACGGCGAGGAGCGGGAGGCCCGAGGTCGGCAAGGAGTGGGAAGCCCACAGGACGGCGAGGAGCGGGAGGCCCGAGGTCGGCAAGGAGTGGGAAGCCCACAGCACGGCGAGGAGCGGGAGGCCCGAGGTCGGCAAGGAGTGGGAAGCCCACAGGACGGCGAGGAGCGGGAGGCCCGGAGGTCGGCGAGGAGCGAGAGGCCCGGAGGTCGGCGAGGAGCGGGAGGCCCGGAGGTCGGCGAGGAGCGGGAGGCCCGAGGTCGGCAAGGAGTGGGAAGCCCACAGCACGGCGAGGAGCGGGAGGCCCGGAGGTCGGCGAGGAGCGGGAGGCCCGAGGTCGGCAAGGAGTGGGAAGCCCACAGCACGGCGAGGAGCGGGAGGCCCGAGGTCGGCAAGGAGTGGGAAGCCCACAGGACAGCGAGGAGCGGGAGGCCCGAGGTCGGCAAGGAGTGGGAAGCCCACAGCACGGCGAGGAGTGGGAGGCCCGGAGGTCGGCGAGGAGCGGGAGGCCCAGAGGTCGGCATATGATGTCACAGGACAGCTGGAAACGGAACTGGAATTCAGCAGGAAACGGAACAGCAGTAAGACGCTCCGTGGCCTGTTGCCCGGAGTGCATAAGAGCATTTTGAGCTTCCGCGGCCATCCCCTCCAAACTGCACCACTGCGCTCAGTTCCTCCCGCCTGTGCTGAAATGGCAGCTGCCACATCACCAATGAGTCACGGCATTACAGCTGGATCCTCACGGTCTCTCTGGGAGTCCACCATCGCCTGCACACTGGCAATGATGGGCTCCATGGTGTGGGCAAAGCTGTCGACTATGCAAGAGTCGGACTCCTCCATGCTCCTCATTTCCGACAACCTCTCTGACACCCTTGCCAATGCCCCCAACATCTGCGAATGCCTGGCCTGCACCCTTCATTCTTATGCCGCAACATCAATGGCTCATCTAAGTCCTCCTCAGCAGAACTCTGATGCGACTTTCCTCCGGAGATGGCACCTGAGATTGTCTCGCCTTGTCACCATGCTGCAGCCCACTAGGCCCCAATGCAACACCCAGTGCAGACCCCTGTACTAACTCATCTATATCAGACCGCGCACTCCCAGTATCTGAGTTGGCGCATGTGGGTGGAAGCAGTGACACGGTGCTACCAGTGGTATCCTCCTCTATCGCATCACATGGAGTGAGATCGAGGGTGTCAGCAATGCTCGAGACCTCAGTGACCTCAATGCTGCCAGTATGCTCATCTGGCTGGCTCTCATCAAGGGTCTCCTGCAGGCCTCATGACCGTGTCTCATCATCCGGTGTCTCAGGAGGAGCAGCTCCCTCGCCTCGGCTGCCGCTGCTCACTATGCTCTCCTCCAGGCCTGATGACGGTCCTTCAGGAGGATCCTCTCCCGCGCCTAGATTGCCACTAGGCTTCTCATCTGCAAGCATCAATGGGAGAAAGGCTGCCGTGAGAGGAATGTAGGGGATTGACGCATGGTATAGTAGTATAGTATTAGGCAGTCCCTTGTGTCGAGGATGACCTGCTTCCACACCAAAAAAGGGATGAGTTCACAGGTGTTTCAATGAGGGACCCGACATTCCAGGTCCCAAACTACATATTGAAGAGTGGAAGATGCCTGTGCGTGGATTCTTTTAAAGTGGAGTGGTCGTTGCACATCAGCCACCACACGGGCTTGACAGAGCAAGATCTTGGTCCAGTGGCAAGGGTTAACCAAGATGACTGGAGACCAAGCTCTGCTGCACGGACCTCGTGCGCTCACATACTCATACTGTCCATTGATCGCAGTGTGGGCTGGCCCATGCTGCCCCTGGGCCCTCGCCTCTTCTGGGCCGCGAAATCTTGCCTCTCCTGGGCTCCGAGCACGACGCTCATGGGCCCCGATCTCTCACTGTTCCTTCGCCACAATCTCTCCCTGCACCTCTGCCCCGACCTACCCGCTCCTCTGCTGTACCTGGGCCCCCATCTCTCACTGTTCCTTCGCCACAATCTCTCCCCGAATCTCTGCCCCGACCTCCCCACTCCTCTGCTGTACCTGGGCCCCGCCGGTGGTCCTGCCCACACTCCAATCGACGACACATGGAGCCTGCAACTAGCAGACTTTCAGAAGGAAAGGCATAGTGTGCACTGTCGCTTTCAGGGAGAGAGAGCATTAAAGGAAGGCCTTCACTTACCCATGCTGCCTACATCGGCATCGCCAGTGCCGGAGGCCACAGCAGGGGGGAGGGCGGCTCATCTGCAAACACAAATGGGGGAAGGCCTGCCATGAGGGGGGGGGTGGGGAATTTATGCATGGAGCCTTCCAGTAGCAGACTTTCAGAGGCAAAGGCACAGTAGCTGCTGCAACATTCAGGGAGAGATAGCATTAAAGAAGCCCCTTAATTTACCTTCCTCGGCATTGCCGGTGCCCTGGGCCACGGGGAAGGCACCATGTCTGCCCACGAGTGCTTCGACCCTCGACTCCAACGGTGTGAGGATTTGTATGTCGGCCTCGCCACCACCAGTCCTCCTTTGCTCAAAGCGACTATGAGCAAGTTTGGCCTGCAAAACAAAGAACGGTTGGTTTGTAACACCATGATGATGCATCAGAAATGAGAGCACAAGTGTGTGTCCCTAATATGCAGCTGCAAATGTGAACTGAGAGAGCCTTCATTGCGTACACACACGGAGCCCTCAACAATGAAATGCTGCTTCAGTGACTAAAGAGTGAAGGTGGGAAATAAGGGAAGGATGAAGGAGAACTCGCAGCTGGAAGGTGAGCATTTGGTGGAACAGGTACTCACTTTCATCAAATGAATTATGTCGTTCAGCCTTTTTCTACATGGGGTCGCCGTCAGATTATAGATGAAGGTCCCAACACCTCTACAGCGATCTCCCTCCAGGCATTACTAAACACTTGGCGAGTTGGTCTCCCTACATCTGGGTACAGGACTCGTCTCTTTTCCGCAACTCCTTGTATCAGGGTCACCAGCTTGGCGGCAGAAAACTGCGTTATTCTTCTTCCCGCAGCAGCACCAGCCATCCTTGCACACAACTCCTCCCTCCTCGGGCCTAGCTGCAGAAGGCGGCGGTCAGGGCTGGCTCGTTGGCTACAAATCACCCTAAGGGTGAATTTCCCCGTGGGAATACCGCCCCAATTAACCCACCCAGACCACTGCAATCTATCAGTTTTGAAGGGCAATTAGCGCTTGAGGACTTTTTGGGGGAAAAAAGCTGAATATGGATCCATTGACCACCGCAACCATAGCGACGCTAATCGTGGGAAAAAGGCGGCAACACCACCAGATTTCTGTCGGCACTGAATTTCGGCCCCAAGGTGGCATAAAAATATACTCTAACACATGAACTACTGGGTAAAACTGAAGAAGAAGGAAGGTGACATTTGAATCAGAACACTTTGACCAGCCTGATTCAAATCCAATTGACCAAGTAGCCAGTTTCATACTTCAAAGATGACAGGTTTTAACTCATGTTTACTCAACAACAATAGGGTAATTTTTTGTCTTCACCACACGGGTGGTAAAGCAGATTGCCTGTCCGTTACAGAACCCACCCAGTTTTCATTCCATTGAGATCTATAATGGCCAATCTGCTCTGCAAATTCCTACCCATACAGTGAAGATGAAAATTTACCCCAATATATCATCATCATCATCATAGGCAGTCCCTTGGAATCGAGGAAGACTTGCTTCTACTCCTGAAGTGAGTTCTTTGGTGGCTGAACAGTCCAATACGAGAGCCACAGACTCTGTCACAGCTGGGACAGATAATCATTGAGGGAAGGGGTGGGTGGGACTGGTTTGCCGCACGCTCTTTCCGCTTCCTGCGCTTGATTTCTGCATGCTCTCGGCATTGAGACTCGAGGTGCTCAGCGCCCTGTCGAATGCACTTCCTCCACTTAGTGCGGTCTTGGGCCAGGGACTCTCAGGTGTCAGTGGGGATGTCGCACTTTATCAGGGAGGCTTTGAGGTTGTCCTTGTAATGTTTCCATTGCTCACCCTTGGCTCGTTTGCCATGAAGCAGCTCCGAGCACTTGCTTTGGGAGTCTCGTGACTGGCATGCAAACTATATGGCCTGCCCCAGCGGAGCTGATCAAGTGTGGTCAGTGCTTCAATGCTGGGGATGTTGGCCTGGACAAAGACGCTGATGTTGGTTCGCCTGTCCTCCCAGGGGATTTGTAGGATCTTGCGGAGACATCGTTGGTGATATTTCTCCAGCGTTGAGGTGTCTGCTGTACATGGTCCATGTCTCTGAGTCATACAGGAAGGCGGGTATTACTACAGCCCTGTAGTCCATGAGTTTGATGGCAGTTTTGAGGGCCTTGTCTTCAAACACTCTTTTCCTCAGGCGGCCGAAGGCTGCACTGGTGCATTGCAGGCGATGTTGGATCTTGTCGTCGATGCCTGCTCTTGTTGATAGGAGGCTCCCGAGATATGGGAAGTGGTCCACAGTTTCCAGGGCAACGGCGTGGATCTTGATGACTGGGGGGCAATGCTGTGCGGTGAGGACAGGCAGGCAAGTACGTGTCCACTGTGCAGTTTAACAAATCCATATTTACAGCCTCGGTTTCTGCAATAGAGTGCAGGAATACTCGCCTGTCAATGAGATGGCCTTAAGGAACATAAAAATTCATCTTTAATTCCCACATTTTCTCTCATGAGGGCACCTGAGCAAATTTCCTCCCCCGCTAGATACTGAACCCTTGCTGTTGTCCTGCTTACAGCTGGAAGAACTTGCATTTATAACAGGCGGCCTTCCCTTCTTTCTTGTAGCCGCAGTTAAGTAGGGTTAGAATATCAGCTCCATCTTATCTCAGGATGGTCAGTACTGTCACTAGATATAAAGTGGGAAATTTTGGATTCCATATCAAATCCTTTTTCATTGAAGCAAAAAAAGGAAAGGAAACTGACTGAATAGATTTGGTGAGTTACAACAAGCAACACATCAGCTGAGCTGGTATCAATTCCAGAACTGTTATCTTCGGTTGATAAGCAAGAATTTCACATACGTTCTTGGTTTACTAAAGATTTGTTGTTACACTGGGATGTAAAAATATTGTTTGATGTTACTTTTGTAATCGACTATTTGTTTAGCATAAAAGGTCATTAACACAGATTTTCTGAAAGATCAAATATCTCCATTAGAAATGAATAGGGTCACTATTGCAATTATGCTTACTGAAGCATGGACTAATGTGTCACACCAAATTATGCAGACATCAGTAGCATGTTCGCTCCTCTGAATATTGAATAGAAGTTGTTGAGACAAAGTCCAGACTAGTAATGCTGCCTATGCATCATCATTCATGCTAAAATCAGGGATACAGTGGCAATACACAATATCGTTCAAACAAAGGTATATATCTTGGTACAAGTCTTGTGAGTGTACATGAGCATTTAGCTATAAAAGATTGTGTTGGGGTAGGTTGCATGTTGGCCACTTAAGATTATTTTTGTTCAGCCACCTCTTTAAATCTAAATTTAGCATTAATTAAAACAAAACGTTGGCTGGAAGATCATTTACAGAAGCCACAATTTTTGCAAACCATTTTAAAGAGGAAGACATATTCATTCTGATTTTGCCTTTAAATATGTTGTTGAAGTTCATTCCGCTACACTGCCAACTCCACTGATCGCTGCGCAACAAACAATGAAGATGTCCGTATTTGAAATTAGAAAGGCTGAGTTAAGCTTTGGGTGGGACCCTTTATCAGAAATCAATTCTGAAAAGGGTCTAAAATAAAACATGAACTTACTCTTTATTCATTCAGATGCTGATTAATCTGTTGTTTATTGCTAATAATTTCTGATTTTATTTAAAATTTCCACCTTTTCCTGATAAAAAATCATCTACCTGAAACATTAACTCTGTTTCTCTCTTCACAGATGCTGCCTGACCTGTTGAGTATTTCTGTCTTTATTACAATTTTTTCTTACCTTTATTAAATGAGGTAAATATTAACAACAGTAGATTTCTACCCAGTAAAAACTGCTTCCAATAGAGCATTATTACATTATTACCTGAAGAATGCAAAAAAAGTATGCTCTAGTTTAGGTCATCTACATACAAGTATTGTTACTTTGTGGGTTGACATAAACCTTAACTATAAAACTAACAACTTTATCATGCTCACTATTTCAGGTAACAAATGATTTTTCTCTCTAAGGTAACCATTTTGCAGGTAGATATTTCTCCTCTCTCCTCAGACAGGCATTTGTCTACATCCCAGCGAGAGTGTCATATATACAAGTGACTAAGCACTTACATTAATATTTTTATTACTCTTAATTAAATAATTTCAACTGTCTGTGGTTGCCATAACCTTAAGGGTAGACACTGCTGCATAATAAAGTTAATTTGTGTTCACAGAACTGTTTCAGAATTGTGGTTACTTGTCACAATTACTCACATAATAAATACTTACTTTGAAATGAATAAGCAGAGGGTTGAAACTCAAAATGGAGCAGTCACCCCAGGATATTTAAGTACGAACCACACTATTAAATTTCAAACGCTGAAAGTATCTTTTATTTGCTTGATTTTAACAGGTAGGATTCTCGTTTGGACTGTAAATATCTGCAATAATCTTCACTTGATAAAAATGTGTTGATATGTGTTCTCATAAAGTGATATTGTTACTACTGCTAGTTCAAATATGAAAAATTAAGTTAATAAAGTCTTATTTATCTTTTCTTTGTTTATCTTTTGAAACACCTCGGCATCGGAAATAGATAAATGAAAGAAGGAAAGAAAGGAAGAAAGACTTGTATTTATATAGCGCCTTTCATGGCCTCAGGACATCCCAAAGTGCTTTACAGCCAATTAAGTACTTTTGGGTTGTAGAAAATGCGGTAGCAAAATGCACACAAGATCCCACAAACAGCAATTTGATAATGACCAGATAATCCCTTTTTGTTACATTGATTGAGGGATAAATATTGGCCAGGACACCAGGAATAACTCCCTTGCTCTTCTTCGAAATATTGCCATGGGATGTTTTACGTCCGCTGAGAGAACAGATGGGGCCTTGGTTTTACATTTCATCTGAAAGACGGCACCTCCTACAGTGCAGCATTTCCTCAGCACTGCACTGGAGTGTCAGCCGAGACTGTTGTGTTCATGTCTCTGGAGTGGGACTTGAACCCACAACCTTCTGACTCAGAGGCAAGAGTGCCCACTGGGCCATAGCTGACATTCCATGGGAAGAGGAAACTTGTGGCCTATACAAATGATACACTTTAGCAGGAAAAAACTCGGTATTGATTTAAAGCAGGGCTCAAAAATCTTTATAGAAACCAGAGAATCACCTGCAACGGCTTTTCTCCCTGCCCCCGCATCGTTAGCTCTGGTGTTCCCCAAAGATCTATCCTTGGTCCCCTCCTATTTCTTATCTACATGTTGCCCCTTGGCGACATCATCCGAAAACACAGCATCAGTTTCCACATGTACGCTGATCACACCTAGCTCTACCTCACTACCACTTCTCTCGATCCCTCCACTATCTCTAAATTGTCAGACTGCTTGTCTGACATCTCGTTCTGGATGAGCAGAAATTTTCTCCAATTAAATATTGGGAAGACCGAAGCTATTATTTTCAGTCCCCACCACAAACTCTGTTCCTTAGCCACTGATTCCAGCCCTCTCCACAACTTCTGTCTGAGGCTGAACCACACTGTTCGCAACCTTGTTGTCATATTTGACCCTGAAACGAGCTTGTGCAGATATCCGCAGCATAACTAAGACCACCTATTTCCACCTCCGTAACATCGCCCGTCTCCAGCCTTGCCGCATCTCATCCGCTGCTGAAGGCCTCATCCATGCCTTTATTACCTATAGACTTGACTATTCCAATGCACTACTGGCTGGCCTCCCACATTCTACCCTACATAAACCAAAGGTGATCCAAAACTCGGCTGCCCATGTCCTAACTCGCACCAAGTCCTGCTTGCCCATCACCCCTGTGCTCGCTGACCTACACTGGCTCCTGGTTAAACAATGCCTCGATTTCAAAATTCTCATCCTTATTTTCAAATTCCTTCATGGCCTCGCCCCTCCTTATTTCTGTAATTTTCTCCAGCCCCACAACCCCCTGAGATGTCTGCGCTCTTCTAATTCTGCTCTCTTGAGCAACTCTGATTATAATCGCTCAACCATTGGTGGCCATGCCTTCTGTTGCCTAGGGCCCAAGCTCTGGAATTCCCTGCCCAAACCTCTCTGCCTCACTTTCCTCCTTCACGATGCTCCTTAAAGCATACCTCTTTGACCAAGCTTTTGGTCACCTGCGCTAATTTCTACTTAAGCAGCTCGGTGTCAATATTTTAAAATCTCATAATACTCCTTGGGACATTTCACTACGTTAAAGGGGCTATATAAATACAAGTCATTGTTGTTATACCATCTTGTAGTTATTATTTTAGCCTGTTTAGAAACAGGAAAAAATAATTTAACTAACAGCAGGAGTAATATAAAAATCTCAATGTGATCAAATTTGTTGAGAGTACACTTTATTTAATCTGCTAAAACCTTAACTGTGATTAATCTGACTGTTTTTCTTATTAATTCATCTTAGTTATATCTGAAATAGCACATCACACTAAATATCTTGATAAAAAATTCATCAGTGCTCTTATAGTTATGATTCCTTAATATAGTAATTTGTCACCATATATCTAACATGATTTGTAAATAAATAAGATGGCGGCCGCAGAAGTGCGTTCTCCCCTTTAATGGCAGCCGCACAGCCATTTCAAAGGCAGTGCATGGACAGAAAAAGCTGTCGTGGGCACTGGCCGGCGGCCAGAAGACTTTCTCAGCTGAATTTCGCTTCCGGAGCTAAACATCGGTGATGTGCGCTCTGATGACGCACTGAGGAGGATTCAGCAGCAGCGGAGCGAAAGGTGGGGGGTGGGGGGGGGGGGAAGTGGGGTGGATATGGTCACCGCTGGAAAAACACTTGAGGGCAATTGCGCCAACGGTAGCCATTCCACGGAAAATCGGCATCCATTCCGCAACGAGCCCTGGCTGCTGTTTTCCGGTAGCCAGAGACCTTAACGAAAGGGGCACTTTTGCGCCCCCCCCCCATTTTTTTCTCAGAGTTTCCCTTCCTAGTAGGATTGTCCAATCTACTAGTTTCAGTTCTGGTTGCACCTTTTTTTTATATATTTGCCACAGGAAGTGGTTAATAAAGACACTATTGCATTCTTAAGGGGATTATTGGAAGCAGAGGAAGATAGTAGGGAAGTGGGATTAGTTTTGGATTGCTGCAGCAAAGAGCCAGCACAGAAATGGTCAGCCAAATGGCCTCCTTCTATGTGGTGAGGTTCTATGGCTGAGACATCTGAGGCACAGCCTGTTCTATACTTGATCCAAATCTTACAGATAGGACTTGCTACAAATCTCTAGAATGAAGTATATCTCAAAGATTATCAACTTCTTAAATAAAGCAAGATGAAACTGAAACTGGAAGCAATACTGTTGGGGAAATGCTTCTTGCTGGTTATTAGCAAGCTAAAAATGATCTCAATGGTTGAAGATGGAGATATAGGAAAATACTCTTATTGTTAATGTCAAGAGAAGCCATATGAATTCTTGAAAAATAGCTCACAAAATCTCTGATTTCCTAGTTAGATGGTTCACTTACCCACAACATTAGATTTGATGTCAATCATACCATTTGGAAGGCATGTCTTTGTCACAAGTACTATATGTTGAACCTGCAAGAATTTAAGGGTCCGAAATTGGTGGCCGTACTGCCCACTGCTGACTACCGCTGAGTTTTTTTGCCGCTCTCCCCTCGGTGACAGATTCCCCTTGGTCTGCTGCCGGCGGGACGGGAGTGTCGCTGGCAACCGCCCGCTGATGCCCACCGAGCTGCCATAATGGTGCGGGCGGGAGTCGGCGGCAGCAGGGGGAAGGACTGTTGCATGGAGGCAGGGGGTAACTACGAATACCTTCAAAAGAAAAGGTTAGTGAAGATGTTTTAAGTTTTTTTTCTTTCATCATTTTACCTGTATGGGGTCCCCTGAAGGTGTTCCGGTTGTTTTTTTTGTGAAGATTTTTATTTTTCAATGTTCCCCCCTCCCTGGACCCGACTCAATCCTCGGTGGCACTTTGGCGAGGATCGCGTTTGCCGCCGAGATTGAGAGCTCCCGCCTGCTGCCACCCAGATTGATGGCGTAAGCCGTCATTTTGCCACCGGGTGATACTGCCATCTCTTTCAGAGTGCTCTTCCTGGAAAAGTACCGCCCGGTCTCTCGCCAGCCATCGGCGGTCCTTTGTACGGCACTTGAGCGGGCCTTGGTTTTGATCAAGTTCAAGCCCTAAGATTCTTACTTTTGTTTTCATGTTAGGATAATTTCATGAAATATAATCCAAACTTTATTTTGCAATTTGTGGTGATCTTCTAGTTAATGGCTGCACTACATCATATTTACTACATTTAAATAGGAGATAACTCAATGGAAAATAACCCTGATTCAGTTTAAATGCCATTTACCTTAAGGCAAATGCATTAACAGTCTGAAAAGAGGGTCAGATTATGTCATAGATCTGAAAAGGTACCATGAATATCATTTAATCTCAAAGTTTCCAAGAATGGGTGCTGATACGGGCCAGAAAATTGTACCTTCATCTCAACTCAGATTGCAGTGGATGCAGAACCACAGAACAAAATTGTTCACAGTTAAGTACAAATTGGTGGTCTTATTCAAAAATCCCATACGATGAACAAAACAGTATCAGTTAATATGTTGTGTGAAAGCACCAGGTTGTTTTCATCAGTGATTCATGCACCTTGGTATTTTACATACTTTAAGGCAATAATTCCTGTGTTCATTTCTTCAATTAAATTATGTTACACAGCTTCATGAAACTTTGAGCAATACCTTTGCTTCTGAAATAATTCACTTGTGCTATGCAACCCATTCCCATTAAATCATGTCTTAAAAATGGCACACATACAATTTTCCCGCTAAGGTGCACAAGGCTCTGTGCAGGCCGCTCACCGGCTTTTACATTGTGGGTACCACCCATACGCAATAAATTGGGCACATTGGGAGAGGCAGACTGCACAGGACACAGCGCAACTTACGGGGAACGTTGCATACAAACATTCGAATTTTGATCCATTTATCTATCCTATATAAACACGGTGAGTCACCAAAAAAGCAGACGGTACTTTTAAGGCAATTTTCATTGAAGCATCCATCGAGTCTAGTAACTTCCTTTTGTCATCTATGATAGGCACAGAATGTACACTGTGTGGGTGTAAATGTAACTGAATACGAAAATTCAATGAAATGTCAACCTCCTTTGGGGTTATTAACTTCGCACATCTTTCCTAATTATGCATCTTCACTTGTTCCTTTGGTAACATTTTCTTTGTCTTTCGATGCTTCTATTTTCATTCCTTATATTCTTCTTGTTGCTCATATCCTCTTTCACTCATTAGTGCTTTTTTTTGTTTGGCGATTGTTTTTTATATTCATCACAATAAATGATGCTAAAGTTAAAAACTAGTAATTTTCCTTTGTGTCAGTGTTAGCTAAATTAACCACGTTATGGGCGAGAAGAAAAGTAAAGCTCCCATTATCCTAACCCCAGCAATGTGCTTTAATCACAATGTAGGTTGCCCTACTATACCACTGTAACACTTCAGTTTTAAACAAAGTCATCTCAGAGTGAGTCTTCCAATTTAGTGCATTACCAAATTACTCACAATTTTGTTGTGTGGATCTACACATACTTTGAGCTTGATTGAGGCATGCCAAACTAATTTCACAGAAGTACCTTACAGTAAGACCGAGGAATTTCCTTGCTCAAGTCCTTTCCCTACAATATCAGAGAGGTGTTACTGAACTGCCAGTTCACAAGATCATAATCAAAGTGACACACACGAACGGCTGTTATTACATCCCCAAATTTTGTGTACATAAAATACTACTGAGATTAGTTAAGATCCTGGCTTTAGTACCATTGATAATATGTATAGATTTAATATAAAATTATAGAAGTGAATGATTATTTACCACTTAGTATCAGCTTAGTAGCACTCTTGTTTTTGAGTCAGAAGGTCATGGATTCAAGCATCACTCCAGGACTTCAGCACATGATCTAGGCTGACACTCCAGTGGAGTACTAAGGAAGTATTGTATTGTTGGCGCTGCTGTCTTTAGGAGAGAGACATTAATCATCATTATCATAAGCGGTCCCTCGTATTGAGGATGACTTGCTTCCACGCCAAAAAGGGATGAGTTCACAGGTGTTTCAATGAAGGACCTAATATTCCTGGTCCCGAACTACATGTTGAAGATGCCTGTGCGTGGATTTTTTTAATGTGTGGTCGCCGTTGCACACCAGCCACCACACGGGCTTGATACTAGGTCTTGGCCCAGTAACCAGGACGACTGGACCTAGTGCGCACACATATCGCAGTGTGGGCTGGCCCGTGCTGCCCCTGGGCCCTCACTACTCCTTCGCCTTGACCTCGCCGCTCCTGGGTCCCGACCTCGTCGCTCCGATGTACCTGCCCGCACTCCAATCACCTGGGTTTTGGTGACATCCAATCCAGTCGCCATCTTCACAGCCGTTGCTCTCCTGCACCAGCACGCGCTGTACTTTAAAGTGGTATGCTCCACGCTGCTCCTCCTTTAAGGCCCCGACCTGCTGCTGATGATCCTCGCAGGTCACGGCCGCCGCGCTGAATGCCGGCTCCATGCTGCCGATAGTCCCCGCAGGAGACATTAAACCAAGCCCCTGTCTGCCTGTTCAAGTGGACATAATAGATCCCAATACAACCAGCAAAATACCGTGGATGCTAAAATCTGAAATAAAACAGCATTTTCTGTTTTTATAAAAGATCCCATGGCACTTTTTTAAGAAGAGCAGAGGAGAGTTTTGACCAAAATTTATCCCTGAACAAACACCACCAAAAACAGATTATCTGGTCATTCATCTCATGTTTGTGGAACCTTTCTATGCATAAATTCGCTGCTGTGTTTGTCTACTTTAGTTAACAGTGACTACACTTCAAAAGTAATTAATTGACTGTAAAGCACTTTGGGATATCATGAGGACATGAAAGGCATTATATAAATGCAACTTCTTTCTCTCTCTCTCTCTCTCTCTCTGTTTTTTTCTGCCAAGGTGAAATAAGTTGCCATTTATTCATTTAAAAATTATTTCAAAAATCCTTTCTTAATGTACTGTGCCCAACTAGAAATAGTGCATGGTTATAGGGTGGATACAATTATGTCTGGTTTTATACAAGTGCACAAAAAAAGGTGAATTGGGTCCCCCAACCTGTGATTACTTGAGGAAAATAAGTCCATGCTTCCTCACTGAAAAAAATCACTTGATACGTATGTTGGAAACAAAAAAAAAAATCTGCACACAGATTTACCTGGCAGATGGTTGGCAGTTCTCTCTTTTTTTACCAACTGGTATCTTACATCTTGAAGTCTTGTAGCCGCAGGTAGTGCATCCCTATTTAGAATGACCACAGATGCATAAGACAAACGGGTGAGGGACAAGCTGGTTAGGATATTGCAGACCCGGTGGACTCCAAGGGTTTAATTCTTTGGAACATTTCAAAGTATAGATGTATCTTATCAGTTTTTTTTAAACATAAGCTACAAAAGGAAGCACTGAATGTGTCTTGTTATTGAAAAACCTATGACAATGCTACATCAATCTATCACATTCACAATAACTGCAATCAATATAATCCTTTAAATCAATGGTATACAAGCAGCACTATCTCCAGTTCAGTTTGTTGTATTTTATTTCATTAGTAAGTCTTCATTACAGCCATACAATACAGAGGCTGCAAAAAACTGGTCTAAAACTAAATGACTGGATTTCACCCACCACAACCTAGTTTAGTTACTCAAGATTTTTGTTTACATTTCAGATATTTTGGTAAATTTCCCTTGTACTTCTAGTCCTTCTGTTTTTATATTTATTTTTATTGCATTTATACTTGTTTCATCCATACGGAGTTATGAAAGATATATTTAAAAAATCAAGTATAAAAATAAAAATGTGAATGCTGGAAATGCGATACATGAACTGAAAATGCTGAAATTGCACAGTAGGTTGATCAGCATCTGAAATAGAAACGCAGGATAATGTTTGGGCTGTGACCTTTCATCAGAACAATTATAGCGCAGGAAATGTTAACCTTGCTTTCTCTTTCAGATATCGATCATTCTCCTCTCCATATCAAGCATTGCTGTTTTTAATCTAACACTTTACAAAATTACAAGGTTTTGAATTCTAAAACCAGGAGAAAATTGATTTTACTAATTCCCCCCCACCCTCTGAAATCCTGGAATTTATGGAAAAATTTGATTTAAAAAAAGACATCAGTACCAAAATTTCCCTTCTCCTGAAGGCCTGTTACCACCTCAAATCAGCGGTCACGCTGTGGAGTGGAATGGCTGCCGACTTTCCATGGAATGGCCGCTGATAGCCCAATTTCCCTCCCAAGGTTTCCCAGCAGTGCCCCGATCTCCCACTACTGCTCCGCTGCTGCCGATCCGTGGTAAGCACGTCATCACCGTGCACACCGCCGATCTACCCCCCTGACGGCGACAATCCCCTCTAAAAATCTTCGGCCCGCCCGGCGGTGCCCAAGCCTGTTTTTTCCCGGTGGTCCAGTGAGGCTGTGGCCTTCTGCAATGGCAATGCAGCTTCCCTTAAAGGGGAGAATGCACTGCCGCTGCCACCATGTTTTTTGTGTCGGCCGACTGCCATGGTGGCCCAACAATTATGCCCCCCGATTCGTCCAGGCCGCCAACAGGCCCCTCTTGGGTGCCAGGCTGCTGGCCCAGTCGAAACCCTCCCTGGTGGCCCAGTGGGCCGAAGTATTAAAATTGCAAAGGCTCTCCCCTTAAAGTTGCCACCGCCCCATATCCGCTCAAGTGTTGCCACCGCCCCATTAAGAGCGAGTTCCAGATCCAAGGACAAAAAAACAACAAAGACCGGAATGTCGCTCAAGAGGCGACCTGAACCACAGCTGTGGTTAAAAACCATCTAAACCGGGGGGGGGGGGGGCGGTGCAATTTCTACCCCATCATTTATAATTTATATCTGCATATTAATAATCTTGTATCTGTACACACATCCTCTTTATAAAATCTTACTTCCTAATCTCATATTTTTGCGTCAATTCCAATATCCACATTTATACTGGAAGCACCCAATGTAATCTTGTCACACTCTAATACACCCACATGCCAGTCTTGTCATGTTGTGCCTATGTTCTATGTCTCCCACGTACCCAGCCTACACCGCTGAGGAATTCCTATGCTTCAAGCAAGTCTATGAGGTAGAAATTGGTACACATTGTGCCCATTTTGCAGGTATAAATGGGCGGAAAGCATACCAATTTAGCAGAGGGTCGGCTTATACTCAATCTGAGCAGGCACTGCTAAATTCGAGGGGCCCATTTTCTAGGAATCCCAAGTGGCTTCATAAAACAGGCATTAGGCCCTTGAATGTGTTATTGAGGGGCCTTACGCCTGTTAAAGCTCACCATTACAAGAAGTTACTGATGAGTGGGGCAGGCGTTGGGTCTGCCCTGCTCAGCGGCCCCTACGCACGCCAACTAAAGGCAATTTCAATGGAGCCAGGAGAAGCAGGAATCCTTTCTCTGACTTCACAATCCTAGCGATTCCCCCCCCCCCCACCCCAGCCCGCCATTACCCGGTCCAAACCCCCCCCTGAGGGCCACTGTCAGCGAAGCAAGTGACCCAAAATGTAATCCTCCTGAAGGTCGAGCTATCTGTGGCGGTGTGACATACGTTGGTAGCTCAACCACAACATTTAGATGAAGCCTGAGGCCCAATGTCGAACCTCAGACCTCTCTGTTCGGGTGCATGCCCCAGCAAAAATCGGTTCAGACTAATTTCTACCCCTATTTGCCGTGGTAAGCAGTCCCTGAATGATTGACATCCAGCAGGATATTCATATCCGATAGCACTGGATTAGTAACCCCCATCGCATCTAGCCTGTTCTCCCGGTCGGCTGTTGTGACTCAGTCTAACGACATGTCAATGTGAAAAGGGCAACTCAGAGCACAAGCTGCTGTAGGTGAAGTAGTGGAAGAAATGGGTTGCCTCATGTGCTGTTAGGCACATAGAAACATAGAATAGAAACATAGAAAATAGGTGCAGGAGTAGGCCATTCGGCCCTTCTAGCCTGCACCGCCATTCAATGAGTTCATGGCTGAACATGCAACCTCAGTACCCCATTCCTGCTTTCTCGCCATATCCCTTGATCCCCCTAGTAGTAAGGACTACATCTAACTCCTTTTTGAATATATTTAGTGAATTGGCCTCAACAACTTTCTGTGGTAGAGAATTCCACAGATTCACCACTCTCTGGGTGAAGACGTTTCTCCTCATCTCGGTCCTAAATGGCTTACCCCTTATCCTTAGATTGTGACCCCTGGTTCTGGACTTCCCTAACATTGGGAACATTCTTCCTGCATTTAACCTGTCCAAACCCATCAGAATTTTAAATGTTTCTATGAGATCCCCTCTCATTCTTCTGAACTCCAGTGAATACAAGCCCAGTTGATCCAGCCTTTCTTGATATGTCAGTCCCGCCATCCCGGAAATCAGTCTGGTGAACCTTCGCTGCACTCCTTCAATAGCAAGAATGTCCTTCCTCAAGTTAGGAGACCAAAACGGTACACAATATTCCAGGTGTGGCCTCACCAAGGCCCTGTACAACTGTAGTAACACCTCCCTGCCCCTGTATTCAAATCCCCTCGCTATGAAGGCCAACATGCCATTTGCTTTCTTAACCACCTGCTGTACCTGCATGCCAACCTTCAATGTCTGATGTACCATGACACCCAGGTCTCGTTGCACCTCCCCTTTTCCTAATCTGTCACCATTCAGATAATAGTCTGTCTCTCTCTTTTTACCACCAAAGTGGATGACCTCACATTTTATCCACATTATACTTCATCTGCCATGCATTTGCCCACTCACCTAACCTACCCAAGTCACTCTGCAGCCTCATAGCATCCTCCTCGCAGCTCACACTGCCACCCAACTTAGTGTCATCCGCAAATTTGGAGATACTACATTTAATCCCCTCATCTAAATCATTAACACAGAAGAGAAGAAGTATTATATAAAAATAAGGAATGAATATATATATTTTTTATTCATACCTGAGATGAGAGCATCGCTGGCAAGGCCAGTATTTACTGCCCATCCCTAATTGCCCTTGAGAAGGTGGGGGTGAGCCGCCTTCTTGAACCGATGCAGCCCGTACTCCCACATTGCTATTACGGAGGGAGTTCCAGGATTTTGATCCAGCAACAATGAAGGTTTTATATGACTAAAATGGAGACTGAATTATGCCTGCATATCTGCAGTCCCAGTTATATCTGCATATCTTGATCCAATAACTTTAACTTTGCCCCTTCCCCTGAAGACTACATGCTTTTGACTGCCTCCTGCACAATGCGAAAGGAGATGAACTATTCTCCATTGCTTAAACAGAGATCAGGCATGTGAAATTTCTTTTCCCAAATTACAGATTATTAAATTCTGCATGAATGTTATTATAAAGTATTTAAGATGAACTTTCTACCACAATTTTCCAACATTGGGAAAAATGGGGTCCAGCTGACCTGGAGCACTTTTCCAATGGCAGCCTGTTCCTCCAATGTGAATAGCTGCAAGCATATGCATAGTTTCCCCATAAAGTATAGCCTGTAGCACATCTGATGGGGAGTGGGTTAAACATCCAGTGAGACAGTGGCCGTTAAAGAGCGGCATCTATTAAATGGTAAGTTGTGATGGGAACAGAAAAGTGGAGTAACTGATCACAATGGCACAGTGGAAACATTGGATGTGTTGCTGCAGGAGGTACACCAAAGCAGGGTGGCCCTACTTGGGATTGAACACCACTGTGCAGTAAAAGGAGAGGTGCAAGCTACATCAACCGACTCGTGTAGCCATTCAGGTCCCTTGTACTTGGCTGCAAGTGAGGAATAATTTGCTGCCATCAAGAGTAAGTGTGCTCTTGACCGTTGCACACATTTCTTGTGGTGTTGATCAAGCAAGGCACAGACCTAAGTTGGGAACTCCCATACCTATTTCAAACAGTGCACACAACCAATACCCTTTCTGAATGCACTCTTTCATTGTGCCAAAATTGAATGGCACATTTCTCCTGCAGGTGGAGGTGGTGAACGGATATCATCATGGCAACATCACGGTCGATGGTCATTGGGGTACATCATGATATGTGCTTAAAATGTAATTGCTTTATTTGTTTACCTCTCTATTATTTCTCTTCTAAATCTTTCTCTTCAATGCCTCACATTATCCCCTTCCAGGCCTGGCACAAACGTCAGCCCACTCAGTGACAAAACAAATCCTAAACAACAACACTTGAGCTCACAATTTTTATCTAATGGTTTCAACTATACAAAACACTAGAAAATATATTTTAAATATTTTTTTCAGTATCACAAAGGTAATTTGTAAGTTTCCTGCCCAGCTGTCCAGGGATATCATGGTACAGTTCCAATGGAGTAGGATGGAAAGACTGCGATTCCCATGGTCTAACGCACATACACAAACACGTAATTTGCCAACCAGAACTATTACTCCTTGATCCTGTTCATCCTGTAAGGTGAGCGAGCTGAGTGTTACAGTTCTACAGAAGCACGGTGACAACTAAAGCTCCCATAATGCATACTTCTCTCACATACAGCATTTGTTCACAGGAGCTAGACATCTCCAGCACCCAAGGCCCAGATAACACTTCTAACTCAAGATCTACAAGCCAGACAAAAGTATGTAGACCTATGCATTCTCCATTGTTTCCTTACATTACAAGGACTACACTTTAAAAATTAATTCAGTGGCTATGAAGCGATTTGGACGCGCTGAGGTCATAAAAGGCAAGCTTTGTCCTTTTCTTTCTATGCTGGGAAACCTCTTGCAGGAAATCCTAACATTAAATGACCAATTTTATGGGCAATTATGGTAATTTTTTCATAAGTGTGTATTTTGTAAATGTACCTATTACATTGGTAGTACTAACCGTATGTCACTAACTTGAGTTACGAAGAAAAACCAATACCTAAAACAGTGTGAAAAGATTATTTGAAGAATTTGAGTAAATCATTTTGGCTCATACTTTAACGCCAAGTGGGTTTTAACCTCTCACCTGCCCAATTTCCACTCCCTTTGTGTTAGCTGGTCATTGCTGACTGGAAAATTTCCCATCTGTCCAGTGAATGGGACTATTTTTCCAATGCTTCACATTTAGCCAATGGGATATTTGAGCCAATCAAGATTTTTTGCAGTACAGACATGTGATGCCTCTGAGGTCACACTTTCAGGTGTGATACTGTACCTCTTTGCTGCCCTCTTACTTTCGTTCTTGTCTATTGGATGTTTCACAGGACAACAAGCCACAAGTGTTTTGTAAACTACTTGAAACACTGATTGTGTTGCCTTCTAGAAAACATTCGTATGTCAATGCACCTGACCAGGAACTTGTTATGAGATCCTATGATCACTCGATCTCATCTGTGCAGAAGGATGGAGATAGCAAGCAAAGCAGCCAGTAAAAACACAGACTGACTTAGTGAACGGCACATCACAAAGGGGATATCAAGAAAGTGATTATTTTTTAAGTTTTGTTAAATTTTACCTTTTTAAATCTCAGTTATATTAACACTTAGTGGATACAAACAAGTCAAAATATGGTCACTTTCGGAAATATTCATTAATCGAAGCAATGTCATTGCAATATGAACAGCAACCACTGATATCACTGCAATCTTCTATAGACGGCCAACTAAAACTGCTCTATTCACTCAAGTAGCATGAATACCAATTGCTCTCAAATGCAATCAATAACTAAAATGAAATTACACTTCTTACTTCTTCATTCTTAGCTAATCCAAACAGACTAAGTGGCACTTCCATTATTTGCATGATGTCATTCTCGTAGGCTGAAAATAAAACTCAGACTAAAGAGATCAATAATGTGGAGCTTCCCGGAGAATTTCAATTACAACCAACTTATAGCCACTTAAAATATGATATCGCTACACATCAGAGATGAAGGGGTCACCTAGACTACAGAAGAGATAAGATTCTATTCTTATTTGAGTAATCAAACTTTAATGTGCAAAATATATACGACTGGGATGTTTCAGATATAGACAAAAATTAATGGAGGGGATTTTCCTTCGTCCTGGGTGGAAACAGGGCTGCCGTGCAGTTAAACCCACCTTTACAAATTAAACGCCCCACTCCTGCTCACCGGCACTTTAACAGGGTCCTTTTTGTAAGGTGGCTGAGGTGCCTGCCTGATTCAAGGCAGGACCCTCCTTAATACATGCAAATCAGGATCCTGTGATGTCATTAGGACCCCAATGGCATTTTAACCAGCGCCTGCTGCAGTCATCTTGTGCAGTAAAACCTGGTCTGTAGGAAGAAGAGGCTCGATGAGATAAATGACAAATTTTCCGTTGTGAGGCCAGGAAGAGCCGGGGGAAAGTCTGCTGCCCCGGGCTCCCCCCACCCCTTCCGACCCGTGAGACTTAGCCAAACCCCATCTCCCCCTGCGATGTACCGGAGTGTCAACAGGCAGCCTTCAGGCTACCCGATCTTTGCCCGCCTCCACATAAAAGGGAATTTAAAAAAAATAAACCTATCTTTACCTCAGCGACCTCCAGTTGTCCCTTAAAAACTGAGCTGATCTTGTTTCGCCCAGTTTATGTCACATTTTGGAGTGGGGTTCTCACACAGGCATTAGGATCCTAATTAGCATATTCAAGGATCCCAACGCCCGTGTCAGGCAAGCCCTGTACATTTGGAAGTCAGCGGTTTCTAATTTGACTGTTGGTGCACTTCTGAGGAACACAAAAAAATGTGGGATAACGGGGACAAATCTCTCGCCTATCTTGTCACAACAGCTTATCATTTCCTATGTGTGCAGTGCTACTTGTTGCCTATTCTGCAAACATCTCATCATAGTAGCTGCGATGTTAAAATATTCACAAGATCAGTACTAGCTAGATTAGCGCAGTATAGAGTTTTATTTTGCCTTGTTCTTCTTAAACCTGCATATACTAGATGGGCTTTTGTTGCGTGGGGGGGGGGGGGGGGGAGGGGAAACTTGAATCAGAAATGACTGCTTTCAGAAATTGACTTGCCAAGTTCACATATTAAAGTGAAGGCATACCAGAATGGAAACAAAAAGATTAAACGTATTTAAATTATGGAGACGTTAATAGTGATGACTGCCTTGAGATATAACATTTTGGTTAACATTTTCAAGACAAATTAATGCAAAAATATTGAGACATCTACAAAGATATCTGCCAAATCTGTTGGGCTTTGACTAAAGAGAAAATGTCATGTGGAAATATTTTTAAAATGAAATGACAACACCTTTAGCAGATGTCTTTCTGAAACAAAAGTGATTTTTTTTCCATCTTTAGAATTCAATGCCCTTCATAAAAGCCCTTCATAGAATAAATGTTCTTTTTCGAGGGAGGGGGCCATGCATTTATCAACAATGAATGCAAATTCAGATTCTACATAAATCAAATGTGCTGCAGCTGATAAACAGATCTTTTTAATTAACTGTGACCCAGCAGAACCTCCAGTCACAACAACATCACGCCTCACTTCTCTTACTGATTCTACATTAATACTTCAGAGATTCTGTGCATGTGGGCTGCTGCAATCCAGCATATTAGAAAGTTGCTGAATATAAGCAACCACAATTCAGCACAAATGAGGAGGTTGATAGCAAACAAAGGAAAAGGCTAGCTTCGCCAACAAGCCATATCTGGGTCTTTATCGATGTCTTTTCAGAATCTTTTCTACCATTGTCTTCACCTGAAGGCGCTAATTCATTCTGGGGTGCAGGTCCATGGGGGGGGGGGGGCGGGGCAGACTCCATCCAATACTTGTTCAAAGTAACGGTTACCCATGTGTGCACCCAGACGACATTGGCAGCCTATTTGTCGGCTTAAATAACCACTGTTCAGAAAATAGCCATATTCTATGTACTCTCTTCTGTAGGATTCCGTACACGCCGTGTAAAAATCATATCTATCTATACATCTATATCTATCAATGTATTAAAAGCCTTTTGTTTAATGTGTTATTTGTCTAAGTTTCACACTTGCTTTCAGTAACTCATTCTCCTTCGCACTTAGTTCACAACAACCCTATTGTTAGAAGCCAACATCTTCTCTCACTCTAAGTAATCTGACTATACCTATATAGAACAATAACAAAGGCCATTCATTTACCATTCTCACAGTATAACAGACAGTCACAAAAGTTAATTCCTAAGGGATTGGTAAATGTCCCAGAATATGCAAACTAAAAAGGAATCTGACTTATTTAGTCACGCTAAATCAGTGATCCTAATAATACATAATGCATAACATGGGATGGTAGCTTCTATTGTTATAAACAATATACCTTCTGATGCACTGTGAACAACACAATGGGAAATCTGCTAGATTATATCTATTGTATATTAAGAAAGCCAAGTGGGCCACAACATCCCATCTCAGAATACATCAAAAACTCTTATGTCAGGATATGTCATGAGAAATAGGAGCAGGAGTAGGCCATAAGGCCCCTCGAGCCTGCTCCACCATTCAATATGGTCACTGCTGACCTGATCTTGGCCTCAACTCCACTTCCCCGCCCGCTCCCCATAACCCTGGACTCCCTTATCATTCAAAAATCTGTCTATCTCCACCTTAAATATATGACCCAGCCTCCACAGCTCTCTGGGGTAGAGAATTCCAAAGATTCACAACCCTCGGAGAGAAGAAATTCCTCCTCGTTTCAGTTTTAAATGGACGACCCTTTATTCTGAAACTATGCCCCCTAGTTTTAGATTCCCCCATGAGGGGAAACATCCTCTCTGCATCTACCCTGTCAAGCCCCATCAGAATCTTATATATTTCAATAAGATCACCTTTCATTCTTCTAAACTCCAATGAGTATAGGCCCAACCTGCTCAACCTTTGTTCATAGGACAACTCCTTCATCTCAGGAATAAACCTCGTGAACCTTCTCTGAACAGCCTCCAATGCAAGTATATCCCTCCTTAAATGAGACCAAAACTGGATGCAGTACTCCAGGTGTGGTCTCACCAATGTCCTGTACAGTTGTAGCAGGACTTACCTACTTTAATACTCTATCCCCCTTGCAATAAAAGCCAACATTCAATTTGCCTTCCTAATTACTTGCTGTACCTGCATACTAACTTTTTGTGTTTCATGTACAAGGACCCCCCAGATCCCTCTATACCTCAGCATTTTGTAATCTCTCCCTATTTAAATAATGGGCGTAAAATCCCGGCCTCACTGGGTCCGTACAAAGTCTCAATGCGCATGCGGTGAAAATTGGCCTTTCTGATCTGTCAAGTTTTTAATTAATTTTAAATATATGAGGTGTTTTTAAATTTATTATATTGGGCCTGAGATTCCGATAGAGGTCTTCCCGTGGGCAAACTAAAGAAAAAAGGTAAAAAACTGCGCACTTACCTGCTGCTGCTGCGCCCGCTCGAACTTCCGACCCTGAGGCCTTCACTCATACGCATCGGAGCATGTGCATGTCAGGATGTGCGCAGGACTGGAGCTGTAGTTACATGGCTCTGGGCAGCCAAAGTACAGTATTTTCTCATTCATAATAATGGGAACTCTGTAAGTTGGAATTCCCATTATTATGAATAAGAAACACTCCCCACCCCCCACCCCAAACACACAAAAAAAATCAATAAACAATAGAAAAATACACGACATATAATCACTTAAATTAAAGCTCTTAGAAAAAAATAATATTTTCCCAACTTTTTTTAATGATGCCTTAAAATAAACTTACTATAATGGGGAGGGTTTTTAAACAATAAAGTATGTTTTCATATGTGTTTATTTAATTTAATTTTAATGTTTTTATGTATTTTTAAACACTTGCGCCTGCAAAAATAGGCTATACGCCTGCTTTTTCAGGCGCAAGATTTTAAAGGACATTTGCTGGGCAAGATATTCGTAAGTATCGGAAATCTTGCCCTGCAAGTGTCCTCGCTCCCGATATGCGCGAGATCTGTCAAGCCAGAAACTTGACAGATCAGAAAAGCCGGTTTTCAGCGCATGCGCATTGCGCGCTGAAACCCGGCTTTTCCGATGTCTTCCTTGGTCCGTAGGAACTTTGTATGGACCCGGGACATCGGAATTTCAGGGCCACTGTGTTTGGGTGTTTTAAGGGGTTATTCTCATTAATAGTAATGGGAACTCGTAAAATCGGAGTTCCCATTACGATCAATGAGAATACTGTACCGTGATGTGGGCCTGAAGAACCAGTGACTCCAGCTTCTCCATCTGTACCTCGAAGATGGGAGCGCACTGTGATACGCGGGAAAAGAAAGCCTCCGACCTGAATCGAAGGCGCCTCCGGGACCACCAGGTACGTGGCGTTCGTCCGAAGGAAGCATCCGACCGGAATTTCAGGGCCAATAATTTGCTTTATTTTTCCTACCAAAGTGGATAACCTCACATTTTACCACATTATACTCCATCTGCTAAATTTTTGCCCACTCACTTAGCCTATCTATGGGCCCAAATTTCCCCAGCCACTTAGAGCGGCGTAGTTAGGGGTGGCATGACGTCTTTTTGGGGCAAAGAAAGTGCCAAAAATGTACCTGCTAATTTGGCCACTGCCTCGTCATCTGGATCCATCGGCGTGGCGCTGCAGCGTCTGCAGGGGGCGGAGCTTTAGCCGCGCTTGCTCAGCGCAGGCGGCGGGGGGCGGGGCTTGGGCCCAGCATCTTGTGGAGTGCCGGCAGGGGGATGCATATCCGTTTGAGCGTGTGCGCATGCGCAATGCGCGTTTCAGTGCGCGCATGCGCAGTGGAGCAGGAAATTTGGCAATCGGCCAATTAAAGGGAGAGCGTCCTAAGTTTCATTGGCAATGGACCATATATAAAGGTAAGGTCTAAATATTGATTTAAGTGTGGCTGAGGGAGTGGAAAGGAGTGCTGGATAGGTGGAAGAAAGGTGAGAACTGTGATTTTTGAACATTACCTGAGTGTAAGTCCAATGCACGAATGATGCAAGAGCATGCAACAAGAATAAAGAATTTCCTCCATAAGGAAGTGGAGAAACTAGTGACTGTAATTGAGGAGAAATGATTGGAGCTGGATATCAGCAAGAGTGGTTCCACAAAAGTTTCACCCAAGGAAATGAGAAGAAGATGGAACCTAGTTGCAGAAGAATACTCCGCAGGGGTGAATACCGCAAGATCTGGAAGCCAGTGCAAAAAGAAATGGCAGGACGTTGGTCAAGCAGTGAGTGTAAGTAATATCTTCATCTTTAAATTGAATTGCAATTGAAAATGTGACCATTTGTATGTGTCCCACCCATCAGAAGCACACCATGTGTGAAAATTAATATTTTCATCTTTGCAGAAGAAATTGGCCCACAACAAAAGAGAAAGACTTAGAACAGGAGGAGGTCCGCCAAATCTGCACCGACTGACACCCCTGGATCAGAGGGTTGCTGCCTTGTCGAGTCGCACAGGCAGAAAAAGAATCAGCTCCGCACAAGCTGAACCCGCATGCGAGGGTGAGGGTGAGTCATTAAAATGCATCGCCGCCCTTCAAATCAACCTGCTGACTGGCCTGCTACACGTCAGACTACTCATGCCATCCATCCTGCCCCCTCCTGTGCTGCTAACCATTTGACTGTTCTGTTGTATTTTGTAGAAGAAGACACTCCTCAACATCCTGAAGATCCACCAGAAGATCCAGATGCGTGCGCTTCAGACCAAGGCGGGTGGGGGGAGGAGCGGTCCATGGAAATGTGTTCACAGGAGAACGCGATATGGATCAGTCGATAGTACAGGGCATCACACTGCCAGAAACCTCCATGAGCTCCTCAGCGACATTCCATGGTTTCACACCCTTCGAGGTTGCCAGTGGTGGTGGTGAAATGCATGTTGGGACGTCCAGTGCCCCACCGTCCCAGCCTGCGCTTCACACTAGAGGGGTGCCACTAGGCAGACCCACGGCGAGGGGAAGGAGAAGCCGACCAGTCTCTCCTGAGATTCTGCCCTCAGGAGAGGTTAATCAGGTTCTGTCATTGGGTGAGGAGACCAATGCCCTCACAAGATCACTCGTGGCGGCCGTCAGTGGAGTGCGTGATGAGGTAGCGACACTGTCGGGTGAAATTTCAGCACTGAGACGGGAACTGAGGGCGGGCATTTCAGAGGGTGTGCAAATGATGGCAGATGCCATGAGGGAGCTAGCTTCTACAATAAGGGCACAAAGGCCGGATACTCAAATGCCACTCCCACTTCACAAGCCGTGCCCCTAACTACCTCCACCACCATCACCGACCCTATGAGGAAGTGCACTTTCCCCGAGATGTGGGTGAGGGATGGGTGCAGCCTTTCTTTGCTGTTGTTATTGTTGTTGTCATTGAAGTACACTGTAAAATATCCAATAAAAGATATTTTGCATTAAAACTGAATCATGTTCCATTAGGACCACATAACATTTAGGGACAATTGTAAAAAGTAAAAATCCCTCACCCCTACAGTTATGCGTGCCTGCCGCCCCTAGCCCTGGCGGGAGGGCTAGCCGGTGCGTTCTGCAGTCGGCAAGGTGGGACTGCTCTATTTTCAGGAGCTGATTTATCTCTCATTTATTTTTGATGATGTTGTGCAGCTGTTGTGCTGAAGATGTTGTGAAGGTCTTTAGTGCTTTAGAATCCTCAAACTCACCTTCCCCCCCCTCCCTTATCTTTGGCTACCTGCGCTGATTTCTTAAATGTAGGTAAGGTTTTTCTGTGCCTACAAAAGTGGCCACATACACTGGCCTAAATTAGTTTGGAGTAACTTTCAGCTGGCCAAATTTGCTTCAATGGCCAAAACAGGCAAAAGTGGCTGGTCACGCCCCTTTTTGGAGAAAAAAAATGAAACTAGAAAAAAACCAACTAAGTGACTTACACTGCAACAAGTTAAATGGGGAAATTAGCAATTTTTAAGTTACTCCAAAAAAAAAGCTACTTACTCCAAAGAAAACAGGGCAACTCCTGGGGAAATTTGAGCCCATAATCCCTTTGCAGATTCTTTGTGTTCTCCTCACAACTTGCTTTCCCACCTATCTTTGGCCCCAAATTTCCCCAGCCGTTTAGAGCAGCGTATCTCGATGTGGTGCGCCGACTTCCTGGAGAAAAAAAAGCGCCAAAAATCTACCTTGTAATTTGGCTGCTCCCTCATCACCGGATCCATCGGCGTCGCGCAGCAGAGTCTGGGGGGGTGGAGCTTCGGCCGCTCTTGCTCAGCACGGCCGGCAGGGGGGCGGGGCTTGGGCCCAACGTGTCATGCAGTGCCGGCAGGGGCACGCATGACCGTTTGAGTGGGCACACATGCGCAATGGGCTCTTCAGTCTGTGCGCATGCGCAGTTTAACAGGAAGCTCGGCAATCGGACAATTAAAGGGAGAGCGTCCTCAGAATAAGTGCCTATGGGGCATATATAAAGGTGAGGTCTGAATATTGATGTTTGTGTGGCTGAGGGAGTGGAAAGGAGTGCTGGATAGGTGTAAGAGTGATCTTTGAACACTATCTGTGTTTGAGTCCAATAGACGAATGGCGCAAGAGCGTGCAAGAAGAACCAAGAATTTCTTCCATGAGGAAGTGGAGAAATTAGTAACAGTTATTGAGGAGAAATGGCTGGAGCTGGATATCAGCAAGAGTCGTCCGTCAAAGGTCTCCCCCAAGGAAATGAGGAAAAAATGGAACCTCGTTGCCGAAGAATTCTCCGCTGGGGTCAACACTGCAAGATCTGGAAGCCAGGCAAGAAGAAATGGCAGGACATAGGTCAAGTAGTGAGTGTAAGTAATATCTTCATCTTTAAATTGAATTGCAGTGGAAAATGTGAGCATCTGTATGTGTCCTACCCATCAGAAGCGCACCATATCTGACAATTTATATTTTCACCTTTGCAGAAGAAATTGGCCCACAATGAGAGGGAGAGAACTAGAACAGGAGGAGGTCCGCCAAATCTGCACCAATTGACACCCCTGGAGCAGAGGGTTGCTGCCTTGCACTGGCAGAAAAATAAGCTCTGCACAAGCTGGATCCACACGCGAGGGTGAGGGTGAGTCATTAAAATGCATAGTTGCCCTTCAAATCAACCTGCTGACTGGCCTGCTACGCGTGAGACTACTCATGCCACCCATCCTGTGCTGCTAACCATTTGACTGTTGTGTTGTCTTTTGCAGAAGACGGCAACACTCCTCAAGATCCTGAGAATGCAGATGTGTGCGCTCCAGACCGAGGCAGGTAGGGGGAGGAGGGGTCCATGGAAATGTGTTTTCAGGAGAATGCTGACCGCAATATCGATCAGGACATATCACAGGGCATCACACAGCCAGAACCCTCCATTAGCTCCTCGGCAACCTTCCATGGCTTCACACCTTCCGAGGTCGCGGGTCCAAGTGGCAGTCGGGAAATGCATATTGGGACACTCAGTGCCCTACCGTCCCAGCCTCTGCCTCACGCTGGAGGGGTGCCAGAAGGTATACCCACAGCGAGGGGAAGGAGAAGCCGACCAGTCTCTCCTGAGATGCAGCCCTCAGCAGAGGTTAATCAGGTTTTTTCATTGGGTGAGGAAACCAATGCCCTCACAAGATCACTCGTGGCGGCCATCAGTGGGGTGCGTGATGAGGTCGCCACACTATCGGCTGAAATTTCTGCACTAAGACGAGAAGTCAGGGCAGGCATTTCAGAGGGTGTGCAGATGATGGCAGATGCCATGAGGGAGCTGGCTTCTGCAATAAGGGCACAAAGGCCGGATACACAAATGCCACTCCCACTTCCATCCACACACCAGCCACCGGTCAGACCCAAGCCGGGCCCCCAACCCGCCCCACCACCATCACTGGCCCTATAAGCAAGTGCACTTTCCCCGAGATGTGGGTGAGGGATGGATGCAGACTTTATTTCCTGCTGTGGCTGTTGTTGTTGTTTGTATCATTGAAGTGCACTGTAAAATTCACAATAAAAGATATTTTGCATCAAAATTGAATCATCCTCCATTAGGACCACACAACATTGAGGGACAACTGTAAAAAGTAAAAATCCCTCACCCCTACAGTTATGCGTGCCTGCCGCCCCAAGCCCTAGCGGGAGGGCTAGCCGGTGCGTCCTGCAGTCGGCAAGGTAGGACGGCTCTATTTTCAGGAGCTGATTTATCTCTCATTTATTTGTGGTGATGTTGTGCAGCTGTTGTGCTGAAGATGTTGTGCTGATGTTGTGAAGGTCTTTAGAGCTTTGGAATCCTGTAACTCACCTTGCCCCCCACTGCCACCCCCCGCTATCTCTGGCTACCTGCGCTGATTTCTTAAATGTAGGTAAGGTTTTTCTGTGCTTACAAAAGTGGCCACATACACTGGCCTTAGTTAGTTTGGAGTAATTTTCAGCTGGCTAAATTTGCTTCTATGGCCAAAATAGGCCTAAGTGGCTGGTCACACCCATTCTGGGAGAAAAAAAAATAAACTAAAAAAAAAACCTAACTAACTGACTTACACTGGAGCAAGTTAAATGGAGAAATTTGCGATTTTTAAGTTACTCCAAAAAAAGCTACTTGCCCCCCAAAAAAGCGGGGCAACTTCTGGGGAAATTTGAGCCCCATGTATCATCAGCAAATTTGGCTACATCACACTGGGTCCCATCGTCCAAGTCATTAATATAGATTGTAAATAGTTGAGACCCCAGCACTGATCCTGCAGCACCCCACTAGTTACAGTTTGCCAATCTGAAAATGACCCATTTATCCCAACTCTCTGTTTTCTGTTAGTTAACCAATCCTCTATCCATGCTAATATATTATCCCCAACCCCGTGAGCTCTTATCCTGTACAGTAACCTTTTATGTGGCACCTTATCGAATGCCTTCTGGAAATCCAAATGCACCACATCTACTGGTTCTCCTTTATCCAACCTGCTCGTTACATCCTCCAGCAAATTTGTCAAACATGATTTCCCTTTCATGAAACCATGCTGACTCTGCTTGACTGTATTATGATTTTCTAAATGTCCTGCTAATACTTCATTAATAATGGACGCCAGCATTTTCCCAACGACAGATGTTAGGCTAACTGGTCCATAGCTGCTTTTTGTCTGTCTCCTTTTTTAAAATAGGGTTGTTACATTTGCGGTTTTCCAATCTGCTGTCAATGGGTAAACTGATCTTAAAAGTGTCATCACGTACCCACAGTACCAATTATGCATGTAGGTAGCGCTTTTAGTATAACATTTCCATTTTATAATGCTTATATATACTGCTGACCTTCGTAACTCAGTTTCTGTGAATTGACCTGAACATCTACACATTCACCAGCAGCCAATTAATCCCAGGGGCTAGAAATTCCCCAGCCTTCGTTTTTTGATAAATAATGTCATTTTTGTGAAGAAATAAGAATTAAAATGTTGCCATTTTTTAACGGGGTAAATTTGGCCACAAAATACGGCTGTCGTTAAAAAACAGTGTTGCACGAGGATTTGCGGCGGAAATTGCAATCTCGCCAACTTTAAGCTCGAGTCCTATCAAATCCAAAAATACAGGTCCTGGGAGGGGAGAGAAAAAACACAAAAAAAATTGCATAAAATAAAAAAAATCACAAAACATTTACAAGACCCTTAACTAAGTAATCGCTGCAAAAGAATTAAAAAATAAAAAGTTTAACTTACCTTTTTTGCAGGCCTTCATGCTTACCGACATTTCTGAGGCTGCAATGCCTGCTTTTCTCGTGCGTTTTTTTTCCACCTGAATATGGGTTCGCCGAACAGCCAAATTTAGGCGGTGCGATATTTTTTCACCTTGCACCAGGGCGATCCGCTTTTCAGCGATATTTTTAAAACACCATTCTTAAACTTTGGGGAATTTTGTGCACTTCACTTTAAAAGAACAAAAAAGCAGTTTTAATGCAAAAAAAAATCATGTTAAGAATATGCGTTAGGCTGGCTAATTTGTAGCTCTTGGAGTTTTCTTCACTTAGCTGAATGAAATTTTTCCTTCCCTTCCCTGAACTCAGATAGCCCAGTGAGATCAGCTCACGCACCCACCCCCAGGTTCACGGAAGCTCAACCCCCACCCACTCACCCACTCCCAACCCCCTTCCAAGGAGAAAGTTCTGTGGCCAATTCTTAAGTTTGTGATTATTCTAAGTTCCCTTGGCTTAAATCCCTATTACTGTCTCCTGCCGAAGGACTCATGTATTCCCAATAATACGAGTCTCTGTGCCAGTGCCTCGGTGTGCATCTGCAGTCACTGCCCAGACATAAATGAACCACAGCAGCCAATTTCACAGTATGGCTGTGCTGACCATAAATCTAATGCTCTCCTGTGTACAGAGATGCAAATCCAGTCTTGACAGTAAGCATAGGAATAGAAAGAAGTTACAATGCAGAAACCAGCCATTCAGCCCAACCAGTCTACTGGCCTTTTAACTTCCACACGAGCAGTCAAAGATCAGCCTCCTGTGACCAAACTCTCTGTGGTCAAGTAAAATCCTCGCTCTTCACAGCAAGCCATCATATTCTAACTATGAGCCTCAATATCAGCACATTACCTGTTCCACACAGTCATATAAGAAAAAACACCAGTAGTCTTTACACCAAATATTCCAGTGGTTTAGTGGAACTATTTACAAAAACATAATTTGGGTTTGCACACCCCTTGTGACCATGCAAGTTTTTCTCTGCAATAGTCTAAAAACAGTTTCTACTTGCCACATAAGGACTGCTGCAATATATTACATGCTAATTTGTCAAAGGCTTTTTAGCAGCCAGGTCCTACAAAGATGAAGAAGGCTTCTGTGGGGAGATGGTGTAACGATACTCTGTGCTACCTTTGAGGCAATCCCACCAGCTTCTCAACCAATTATCCATTAGCCCCTCTTGAAATCTTGCTCTGTATACTAACTAATGCAGTTGATATTGGCCTCAGCACACAGTCTCCAAAAACCTGCAGTCCTTCATTCAATGCCCCAACATTGAGTTGACTAGCTTGCCGGGATCTCCCATGAAGCGGGGAAAGGTTTGCAGATGTTCCTGCAGCTGTCACTTTCTCCAGATCGCCCTGTAATGAATTGAAACCGTCACAGATGTTGGGGCACTGCAGGGCAGTGGAAACCAGCACGATTGCAGCAATTTGTTCTTGGGAAGACCATGCAGAACCCCCATGTGTCTAATGCTCTGCTGGAATCCTTTTCCATCAGACAGGAACTATGAGATCATCAGCTGATTGCACTGCAGCCAGGTATTGATGAGCATGATGCCTTCATGCAACTACATCAGGCTCTCCTGCATCTGAATCCTCTAGCTTCCTTGTGCTCTGTATCTCACTATGTATCAATTGCTCACCTACACTAACTGGGTGGGTGTCTCTGGGCTGCTGAGTGCAAGGGATAGCATGAATGATGGTTACCAGTGTTGCCAGGCAACTGCAAGGTCTTCATCTTCAGAAATCTTCTTGGCTGTCTTTTGGCTTACAGCCTCTGTAGGGGAAAAATAATTAATTTTGGTGTAGCTTTCTCTCATAATCAGCTACTTTGTGGATTTCTTATAAAGGAAGTGGTAGTTGGTGAAGAAATTGAAAATACATGGAAACATCAAATAAGAGAAAGATATATGTTCTCACAAACCCACTCATCATCATCATCGGCAGTCCCTCGAAATCGAGGAAGACTTGCTTCCACTCTAAAAGTGAGTTCTCAGGTGGCTGTACAGTCCAATGCCGGAATTACAGTCCCTGTCGCAGGTGGGGCAGACAGTGGTTGAAGGAAAGGGTGGGTGGGGAGCCTGGTTTGCAGCATGCTCCTTACACTGTCTGCGCTTGATTTCTGCATGCTCTCAACGACGACACTCGAGGTGCTCAGCGCCCTCCCTGATGCTCTTCCTCCACTTAGGTACCGGTCTTGGGCCAGGGATTCCCAGGTGTCGGTGGGGATGTTGCACGTTATCGAGGAGGCTTTGAGGGTGTCCTTGAAACGTTTCCTCTGCCCACCTAAGGCTCGCTTGCTGTGTAGGAGTTCAGAGTAGAGCGCTTGCTTTGGGAGTCTCGTGTCGGGCATGCGGACGATATGGCCTGCCCAATGGAGCTGGTCGAGTGTGGTCAGTGCTTCAATGCTGGAGATGTTGGCCTGAGCGAGAACACTGACATTGGTGCGCCTATACTCCCAGTGGATTTGCAGGATCTTGCGGAGGCAGCGTTGGTGGTACTTCTCCAACATTTTGAGATGTCTGCTGTATATGGTCCACGTCTCTGAGCCATATAGCAGGGCGGGAATCACTACAGCCCTGTAGACCACAAGCTTGGTGCCATGTTTGAGGGCCTGGTCTTCAACACTTTCTTCCTCAGGCGACCGATGGCTGTACTGGCACACTGGAAGCGGTGTTGGATCTCAGCATTGATGTCTGCACTTGCTGATAGTAGGCTCCCGAGGTATGGAAAATGGTCTACACACCGGGTGGGCAGTGTTGTGTGACGTGGTCAGGTTGGTGGAGGACATTTGTCTTACGGATGCTTAGCGTAAGGCCCATGCTTTCGTACGCCTCGGTGAAGGTGTTGCCGATGGCTTGGAGTTCGGCTTTTGAGTGTGCGCAGACGCAAGCGTCATACGCGTACTGTAGTTCGATGACAGAGGATGGGACGACCTTGGATCTAGCCTGGAGGTGGCAAAGGTTGAACAGGTTCCCATTTGTTCTATAATTTAGTTTCACTCCAGTGGGGAGCTTGTTGAGAATGAGACGGAACATTGCAGCAAGGAAGATCAAGAAAAGCATTGGTGCGATGACGCAGCACTGTTTATCCCCGGTCCGGACGTGGATTGGGTCTGTGATGGATCCATTGGTCAGGATCACGGCTTGCGTGTCATCGTGGAGCAGGCGGAGGATGGTGACAAACTTTTGGGGGCAGCTGAAACGGAGGACGACGCTCCATAGTCCCTCGCAGTTGTCAGTGCCAAAGGCCTTTGTCAGGTCAAAGGCGGCCATGTAAATGGGTTGATGCTGTTCCTGCATTTCTCTTGTAGTTGTCGCACGATGAAGATCATGTCCGTTGTACCCCTTGGTAGATGGAATCCGCATTGTGTCTCTGGGAGGAGCTCTTCAGCCACAACGAAAAAACGGTTGAGGAGGATCCTTGCAATGACTTTCCCAGTGGCCGACAGCAGGGAGATTCCTCTGTAGTTGCCGCAGTCAGACTTGTCCCCTTTTTTGAAGATGGTCATGATTATGACATATCTGAGATCTCCTGGCATGCTCTCCTCCTTCCAGATAAGAGAGATGAGGTCATGCATTCGTGCCAATAGTGCTTCTCCACCATACTTTAGTGCTTCGGTGGGGATTCCATCTGCTCCTGATGCCTTGTTGTTCTTGAGCTGACGGATGGCCTTTTCTACCTCGTGCAGGTCTGGGGTTTTGCTGAGATGGTGGCGGGTAGCATGCTGTGAGATGGAGTCGAGGACACTCGCGTTGAAGGCAGAGTCTCGGTTAAGGAGATCTCGAAATTCTCCTTCCAGTGGGCCCTGACTTCCTCTGTGTCCTTAATGAGTGCCTCTCCGTTCTTGGCCAGCAGTGGGGTGGGGCCTTGGGTGCTTGGGCCGTAGGTGGACTTGACTGCGCTGAAGAAACCTTGCACGTCGTGGTGGTCGGCCAACTGCTGGATCTCCTGAGCTTTCTCCACCCACCAACTATTCTTAGGTTGCGGGCTTTTTGTTGGACCTCGGCCTTCAGCCACCTGTAGAGATGCTTTGTGGCTCCCAAATTGGGTTGCTGCTTTAGGTTCAGAAATGCCTTGTGCTTGTGGCTTATTAACTCCTTCTTCTGGAAAGGCAAACCAGAAGAATAACGTCGCTTTCATGGAGTTCGGTTCGCCATCAAGAATGAGCTGGTGGGCCGTCTCAAGAGACTCCCCCTGCGGGATAAGGGAACGTCTCATGACTCTCCACAGTTATTAATGCGCACACCAATACTGAACGCAACAGATGATACCAAAGAGGAATTCTACTCCAGCCTCAAACACTCCCTGTCCCGAGTCCCTATGGAAGACAAGCTGATCCTCCTTGGCGACTTCAACGCCAGAATTGGTAAGGACACAGATGTCTGGGGAGGTGTGATCGGCAGAGGCGGTAGGGAAAACCAACTCCAGCAGTACCCTGCTCCTGACAAAATGCCTAGAACATGACCTTGTCATCACCAACACCTTGTTCCGTCAGAGGGACAAGTACAAGGCATCATGGCAACAAGTGCCTCGCTCCAAGTACTGGCATCTGCTCGACTAAGTCATCATCTGAACAAGGGACCGCAAGGACATGCGCATCACCCGCGCCATGACAGGAGCCAACGACTGCTGGATGGACCACCGCCTAATCAGTTCCATCATTAACATCAATATAGCCCCAATACAGTGACAGCAACAGTAACAATACTGCAGAAAAATCAATGCTGGGGCACTCAAAGACCCAGTTAAGAAAGCCCTATACAGCCAGCGCCTCACTGCCAACCTGGTGACCCTCGATGATCCCGAGACGCAAAGTGCCCACAGCACCTGGTCTGTCCTCAATGCCTCCATAACCAGTGCTTGCGAAGAGATGCTCGGTCACTCAACCAGGAAACACCAGGACTGGTTTGAAGAGAATGACCAAGAGATCCAGGAGCTAATAAGACGCAAGCACAAACCCACTGAAGGTACAGAGATTCCCATATCTCCTTCTCCAACTGCCAGGCTAGAGTGGAAGCCAATTCTGGCCTTTGTTTCCCCTTTATGTAGTGTTAAATTTGGATGATGGCACGTCCTCTTCCAGTGACCTGGCATTGTGTGCTGCCTTCTCCTGCAGGAGGAATACATGCTGTTAATTGGCTGCTGTGGTGTCCAGATCCTGCAGTCACAAGCAGTCAGGATTTGTGCACAGGACAGTAGTAAGGGCTGGTGTCCAGTAGCAAAGGTTTAGATTGTGAGATTTCAGTGTGCTAGTATTCCTTGCAGGATGTGAAACTCTGAACATAAGTAACGCCAAATTACATAGCTTCTGGGACAAGGGACATGGTGCCATGTGAGACTCTAACAGGCAATATTTGACTATTATTCCAGGGAAGACCCCTGTGCTTTCTGTGATTCAGTTATCGGTCCTAATATTCATCTGAAACTCTTGCCTTTGCTGACCTACTAAGGTTATTAAACATCTTCTGACACCATGGAGGTCCCAGTCATAGCCATTGCCTTCCACATGGCCTATGCTGCTGCATGTGAGAGCTTCTTCCCTGGAACTCCAATAATGGCAATCCTTTGTTCTTCCAAGAACCTGCTCGGCGCTTTAACTGCATGGGTCTCTTTAAATAGGGAAGATACATCCTTGCTCTGACCCATACCGACTTTCTGGACTCCCTGGCCTACTTGGTCCCCTGCTGGTGGGTTTCTCGCCCGAATTATTTAAATGAACTGACCCGGGGATTTCTGGCGAGGTCAGCCTCCTGTGATATTGGTGCGCATAAGTACCACTCTGTCACATGAACAACGGTGGAGTGGGATTCCAGGAATTTCCAGGACTGAGGGTACCCCTCTGACTCTACCCCAACTCTGACTCACTTTCCTGGATCAGGGGTCATTTTCCATGCGTGGTGGGCTCCCGGTGAGAGGGAAATGGGTCTGGAGGCCAGGCACTGCGTCCCTGCTGACATTTACATGCAATGTATAGGAAAAGGGTGGCCACCATCCTGGCAAGGATGGTGGGAATAAAATCAAGGCTAGGGTAAGGAATCAATGATCGGCCTCTTCGCTCCACTTTCCATTTTTTCTTCTGCAATCCTACCTTGTTTTGGGAAGGATCACAGTGGAAATTCCAATCCTAAATGTCCATAATTTCTTCATCACAATCACTTTAAAGTGATCAGGGGTCAAGGTTCCCTCAGTGGCTCAAATAGTAAATGCATTGGCCAGTTCGAAACTGGATGGTCACAAGTTTGTTTATCAGTCTGTGTTGAGTTAGCTAGTGCCAACCAGGGTGACGTTGGAGGTGCTACAGTTGGCCTTGGTTTCCTGGGTTAGAGATGAGAAAATTATGAATCTAGGCTCAAACATGAACAATTACCATTTGGCTGATGGACTGGAGGATCAAGGTTTCCTGAGCAACCATAACCCAAGCAAGAGTCAACGTCTTCAGGAGAGGAGGGGGATGAAAAACTATGATCATTGGTGTCCACAATATTCCGATCAATGTTATTGAGAACCACATGATAAGATTGCAGTGCTGTATTAGTACAATGACTGATTACTTAGTTACTTTCAAGAGCCAGGCGCTTACTGTACATCAAAGCACCTTATAATGGAAATGTCCACAAGCTATACCCCAAAGTATATCTATTTACGTCAGGTGTATTAACTTTAGTGCTATCGATAACTAATCATCAAAATTTTATGTTAATGTAACAAATATTTGGCTATTTTAATGTATGCAAATGTGTGGGTAAGTGATTGGTAAGTAGGTTTTCTTTTTCTTTTCTTTATCAGTAAGTAACCTTTTAACATTGTTGTTGCCCAATCAGGTTAATCTAAGGGTTAAATCATGGCAGGAGAGCTCGGACACGTGTTATGCTCCTCCTGTACTATGTGGGAATTCAGGGACGCATCTGGTGTCTCTGACGACTACGTGTGCGGGAAGTGTATGCGCCTGCAGATCCTGACAGACCGCATTGCGGCACTGCAGCTGCGGGTAGATTCACTCTGGAGCATCCACGATGCTGAGAATGACGTGAATAGCACGTTTAGCGAGTTGGTCTTACCGCAGGTAAAGGGTCCACAGCCAGATAGGGAATGGAAGACCAACAGGAAGAGCAGTGCAAGGAAGGTAGTGCAGGGATCCCCTGCGGTCATCCCCCTGCAAAACAGATACACCGCTTTGAGTACTATTGAGGGGGATGACTCATCAGGGGAGAGCAGGAATAAGAGTGGAAGAGCGATAGTGATAAGGGATTCAATTGTAAGGGGAATAGATAGGCATTTCTGCGGCCGCAACCGAGACTCCAGGATGGTATGTTGCCTCCCTGGTGCAAGGGTCAAGGATGTCTCGGAGCAGGTGCAGGATATTCTGAAAAGGGAGGGTGAACAGCCATGTGTCGTGGTGCACATAGGTACCAACGATATAGGTAAAAAACGGGATGAGGTCCTACGAGACGAATTTACGGAGCTAGGAGCTAAAGTAAAAAGCAGGACCTCAAAAGTAGTAATCTCAGGATTGCTGCCAGTGCCACGTGCTAGTCAGAGTAGGAATCGCAGGATAGTTCAGATGAATACGTGGCTTGAGCAGTGGTGCAGAAGGGAGGGATTCAAATTCCTGGGGCATTGGAACCGGTTCTGGGGGAGGTGGGACCAGTACAAACCGGACGGTCTGCACCTGGGCAGGACCGGAACCAATGTCCTACGGGGATTGTTTGCTAATGCTGTTGGGGAGAAGTTAAAGTAATATGGCAGGGGGATGGGAACCTATGCAGGGAGATGGAGGGAAATAAAATGGAGGCAGAAGGAAAACATAGAAACATAGAAAATAGGTGCAGGAGCAGGCCATTCAGCCCTTCTAGCCTGCACCGCCATTCAATGAGTTCATGGCTGAACATGAAACTTCAGTACCCCCTTCCTGCTTTCTCGCCATAACCCTTGATCCCCCGAGTAGTAAGGACTTCATCTAACTCCCTTTTGAATATATTTAGTGAATTGGCCTCAACTACTTTCTGTGGTAGAGAATTCCACAGGTTCACCACTCTCTGGGTGAAGAAGTTTCTCCTCATCTCGGTCCTAAATGGCTTACCCCTTATCCTCAGACTGTGACCCCTGGTTCTGGACTTCCCCAACATTGGGAACATTCTTTCTGCATCTAACCTGTCTAAACCCGTCAGAATTTTAAACGTTTCTATGAGGTCCCCTCTCATTCTTCTGAACTCCAGTGAATACAATCCCAATTGATCCAATCTTTCTTGATAGGTCAGTCCCGCCATCCCGGGAATCAGTCTGGTGAACCTTCGCTGCACTCCCTCAATAGCAAGAATGTCCTTCCTCAAGTTAGGAGACCAAAACTGTACACAATACTCCAGGTGTGGCCTCACCAAGGCCCTGTACAACTGTAGCAACACCTCCCTGCCCCTGTATTCAAATCCCCTCGCTATGAAGGCCAACATGCCATTTGCTTTCTTAACCGCCTGCTGTACCTGCATGCCAACCTTCAATGACTGATGTACCATGACACCCAGGTCTCGTTGCACCTTCCCTTTTCCTAATCTGTCACCATTCAGATAATAGTCTGTCTCTCTGTTTTTACCACCAAAGTGGATAACCTCACATTTATCCACATTATACTTCATCTGCCATGCATTTGCCCACTCACCTAACCTATCCAAGTCACTCTGCAGCCTAATAGCATCCTCCTCGCAGCTCACACTGCCACCCAACTTAGTATCATCCGCAAATTTGGAGATACTGCATTTAATCCCCTCGTCTAAATCATTAATGTACAATGTAAACAGCTGGGGCCCCAGCACAGAACCTTGCGGCACTCCACTAGTCACTGCCTGCCATTCTGAAAAGTACCCGTTTACTCCTACTCTTTGCTTCCTGTCTGACAACCAGTTCTCAATCCACGTCAGCACACTACCCCCAATCCCATGTGCTTTAACTTTGCACATTAATCTCTTGTGTGGGACCTTGTCGAAAGCCTTCTGAAAGTCCAAATATACCACATCAACTGGTTCTCCCTTGTCCACTTTACTGGAAACATCCTCAAAAAATTCCAGAAGATTTGTCAAGCATGATTTCCCTTTCACAAATCCATGCTGACTTGGACCTATCATGTCACCATTTTCCAGATGCACTGCTATGACATCCTTAATAATTGATTCCATCACTTTACCCACTACTGAGGTCAGGCTGACCGGTCTATAATTCCCTGTTTTCTCTCTCCCTCCTTTTTTAAAAAGTGGGGTTACATTGGCTACCCTCCACTCCATAGGAACTGATCCAGAGTCAATGGAATGTTGGAAAATGACTGTCAATGCATCCGCTATTTCCAAGGCCACCTCCTTAAGTACTCTAGGATGCAGTCCATCAGGCCCTGGGGATTTATCGGCCTTCAATCCCATCAATTTCCCCAACACAATTTCCCGACTAATAAAGATTTCCCTCAGTTCCTCTTCCTTACTAGACCCTCTGACCCCTTTTATATCCGGAAGGTTGTTTGTATCCTCCTTAGTGAATACCGAACCAAAGTACTTGTTCAATTGATCCGCCATTTCTTTGTTCCCCGTTATGACTTCCCCTGATTCTGACTGCAGGGGACCTACGTTTGTCTTCACCAACCTTTTTCTCTTTACATACCTATAGAAACTTTTGCAATCCGCCTTAATGTTCCCTGCAAGCTTCTTCTCGTACTCCATTTTCCCTGTCCTAATCAAACCCTTTGTCCTCCTCTGCTGAGTTCTAAATTTCTCCCAGTCCCCAGGTTCGCTGCTATTTCTGGCCAATTTGTATGCCACTTCCTTGGCTTTAATACTATCCCTGATTTCCCTAGATAGCCACGGTTGAGCCACCTTCCCCTTTTTATTTTTACGCCAGACAGGAATGTACAATTGTTGTACTTCATCCATGCGGTCTCTAAATGTCTGCCATTGCCCATCCACAGTCAACCCCCTAAGTATCATTCGCCAATCTATCCTAGCCAATTCACGCCTCATACCTTCAAAGTTACCCTTCTTTAAGTTCTGGACCATGGTCTCTGAAATTACTGTTTCATTCTCCATCCTAATGCAGAATTCCACCATATTATGGTCACTCTTCCCCAAGGGGCCTCGCACAATGAGATTGCTAATTAATCCTCTCTCATTACACAACACCCAGTCTAAGATGGCCTCCCCCCTAGTTGGTTCCTCAACATATTGGTCTAGAAAACCATCCCTTATGCACTCCAGGAAATCCTCCTCCACCGTATTGCTTCCAGTTTGGCTAGCCCAATCTATGTGCATATTAAAGTCACCCATTATAACTGCTGCACCTTTATTGCATGCACCCCTAATTTCCTGTTTGATGCCCTCCCCAACATCCCTATTACTGTTTGGAGGTCTGTACACAACAAAGATAGAAAGGAGAATAGTAAAAGTGGAGGGCAGAGAAACCAAGGCAAAAAACAAAAAGGGCCACATTACAGCAAAATTCTAAAAGGGCAAAGGGTGTTAAGAAGACAAGCCTGAAGGCTCTTTGCCTCAATGCAAGGAGTATTTGGAATAAGGTTGACGAATTAACTGCGCAGATAGCAGTTAACGGATATGATGTGATTGGCATCACGGCGACATGGCTCAGTGTGACCAAGGCTGGGAATTCAACATCCAGGGGTAGTCAACATTTAGGAAGGATAGACAGAAAGAAAAAGGAGGCAGGGTGGCATTGCTGGTTAAAGAGGAAATGAATGAAATTGTCAGGAAGGACATTAGCTTGGATGATGTGGAATCGGTATGGGTGGAGCTACGGAATACCAAAGGGCAGAAGACGCTAGTGGGAGTTGTGTACAGGCCACCAAATAGTAGTAGTGAGGTTGGGGACAGCATCAAACAAGAAATAAGGGATGTGTGCAATAAAGGTACAGCAGTAATCATGGACGACTTTAATCTACATATTGATTGGGCTAACCTAACTGGTAGCAATGCAGTGGAGGAGGATTTCCTGGAGTGTATTAGGGATGGTTTTCTCGACCAATATGTTGAGGAATCAACCAGAGAGCTGGTCATCCTAGACTGGGTGATGTGTAATGAAAAGGGACTAATTAGCAATCTTGTTGTGCGAGGTCTTTGGGGAAGAATGACCATAACATAGTAGAATTCTTTATTAAGATGGAGAGTGACACAGTTAATTCAGAGACTAGGGCCCTGAACTTAAGGAAAGGTAATTTTGACGGTATGAGGCGCGAATTCGCTAGATTAGACTGGCAAATGATACTTAAAGGGTTGACGGTGGATCGACAATGGCAAACCTTTAAAGATCATATGCATGAACTTCAACAATTGTACATCCCTGTCTGGAGTAAAAATAAAACGGGGAAGGTGGCTCAACCGTGGCTAACAAGGGAAATTAAGGATCGTGTTAAATCCAAGGAAGAGGCATATAAATTAGCCAGAAAAAACAGCAAACCTGAGGACTGGGAGAAATTTAGAATTCAGCAGAGGAGGACAAAGGGTTTAATTAAGAGGGGGAAAATAGAGCACGAGAGGAGCTTGCCGGGAACATAAAAACTGACTGCAAAAGCTTCTATAGATATGTGAAGAGAAAAAGATTAGTGAAGACAAACGTAGGTCCCTTGCAGTCGGATTCGGGTGAATTTATAATGGGGAACAAAGAAATGGCAGACCAATTGAACAAATACTTTGGTTCTGTCTTCACGAAGGAAGACACAATTAACCTTCCGGATGTACTAGGGGACCGATGATCTAGTGAGAAGGAGGAACTGAAGGATATCCTTGTTAGTCAGGAAATTGTGTTTGGGAAATTGATGGGATTGAAGGCCGATAAATCCCCAGGGCCTGATAGTCTACATCCCAGAGTAGTTAAAAAAGTGGCCCTAGAAATAGTGGATGCATTGGTGATCATTTTCCAACAGTCTATCGACTCTGGATCAGTTCCTATGGACTGGAGTGTAGCTAATGTAAAACCACTTTTAAAAAAAGGAGGGAGAGAGAAAACGGGTAATTATAGACTGGTTAGCCTGACATCAGTAGTGGGGAAAATGTTGGAATCAATCATTAAGGATGAAATAGCAGCGCATTTGGAAAGCAGTGACAGGATCGGACCAAGTCAGCATGGATTTATTAAAGGGAAATTATGCCTAACAAATCTGGAATTTTTTGAGGATGTAACTAGTAGAGTGGGCAAGGGAGAACCAGTGGATGTGGTATTTGGACTTTCAAAAGGCTTTTGATAAGGTTCCACACAAGAGATTGGTGTGCAAAATCAAAGCACATGGTATTGAGTAATGTACTGACGTGGATAGAGAACTGTTGGCAGACAGGAAGCAGAGAGTCGAGATAAACGGGTCCTTTTCAGGCAGTGACTAGTGGAGTGCTGCAGGGCTCAGTGCTGGGATCCCAGCTCTTTAAAATATACATTAATGATTTAAATGATGGAATTGAGTGTAATATCTCCAAGTTTGCAGATGATACTAAACTGGGTGGCGGTGTGAGCTGTGAGGAGGATGCTAAGAGGCTGCAGGGTGACTTGGACAGGTTAGGCGAGTGGGCAAGTACATGGCAGATGCAGTATAACGTGGATAAATGTGAGGTTATCCACTTTGGGGGCAAAAACACGAAGGCAGAATATTATCTGAATAGCGGCAGATTAGGAAAAGGGGAGGTGCAGCGAGACCTCGGTTCATGGTTCATCAGTCATTGAAAGTTGGCATGCTAGGTACAGCAGGCGGTGAAGAAGGCAAATGTTGGCCTTCATAGCTAGGGGATTTGAGTATAGGAGCAGGGAAGTCTTACTGCAGTTGTACAGGGCCTTGGTGAGGCCTCACCTGGAATATTGTGTTCAGTTTTGGTCTCCTAATCTGATGAAGGACTTTCTTGCTATTGAGGGAGTGCAGCGAAGGTTCACCAGACTGATTCCAGGGATGGCTGGACTGACATATGAGGAGAGACTGGATCAACTGGGCCATTATATACTGGAGTTAGAAGGATGAGAGGGGATCTCATAGAAACATATAAGATTCTGACGGGACTGGACAGGTTAGATGCGGGAAGAATGTTCCCGAGGTTGGGGAAGTCCAGAACCAGGGAACACTGTCTTAGGATAAGGGGCAGGCCATTTAGGACTGAGATGAGGAGAAACTTCTTTACTCAGAGAGTTGTTAACCTGTGGAATTTCCTGTCGCAGAGAGTTGTTGATGCCTGTTCATTGGATATATTCAAGAGGGAGTTAGATATGGCCCTTACGGCTAAAGGGATCAAGGGGTATGGAGAGAAAGCAGGAAAGGGGTACTGAAGGAATGATCAGCCATGATCATATTGAATGGTGGTGCAGGCTCGTAGGGCCAAATGGCTTACTCCTGCACCTATTTTCTATGTTTTTATGTTTCTATGTTTCTATGTGTGTTAAAAACACAGTTGTGACGTTATTCAAATCTTGTTAGACCATTCCAGGCATATATTTGAATGTCAGTATGCCAGAAGGGGATCACTAAATTATCGTTCTTTTTTGTTGCAAAGATGTTGCCTTTAGGAATATATGCATTTCAGAAGGCAAAGACAAAGGGATTGATAAACAATTTAGTACTGGCGGGGCGGGGGAAAACAGTTTTACCTGCTTATTAATATTAATATCAAAAATAGCGCAGCATGCAAACTACATTATATTGACCTACCAAAACAAAATGATGTATTTGTACAATAGTTTGTAACAAATTTATGATAATTCTGTCTTCATTTTCTTGCCATGGCAACTATGGTGAAAGCAAACTTTTCATTATCTAAATAATAACTTTGGCCGATGACAGCCTCAAACCAATCTGCTCTCACCCATTCCTCAAATGAAGTGATTTCAGGAACAATTGCTGGCACTGCGTCTACTCGAACAATATCGAACTGGGCAACAACAAATTGAAGCAAGATGTTTTAATAAAAACTCTGCATCACATGGATGTAGAAATGATGGAAATGGCATTTTAACATTTCTTCATTAAAAAGTAAATTATTTATGCTGATATTTTCAAAAAGTAACAAGACAATGGCTAGGATTTAACAAGTACTGAGTATCATTTTAGTGAAACTCTAATAAAGTCCAACTTCAGATGAGTTGGAATCAAAGTAAAGGTCTTTCAAAGGTTCAGCCTCATAGTGAAGTATCCCATTGACAGGCCCAATAATCTCACCTTGCTCGCCACTGAAATATTCCAAGGAACTCAGACTTGTGACAATCTGAGCTTCATAGAGAAGGGGGGCTGATGGCAGATTACAGTGGTTAGCAGATTGACAAGAGAGCAAACCTGCTAAGCGAACTGTGCTCGTCCACATTGATTGTGTGCAGTAGTGATGTAATGTCACTATCCAATGGTCTGAATCAAGTCTATACAATATCAAAAACATTTTCATTGCTCTTAGATCTCAGTGAACTCCTACAGTCTCAAGGTGTGAATGAGGGGCTGATGGAGCAACTCCTGGCTTGTCTCGTTGATGTGGCCTCATGGAAGATCCTGAAAGTAAGGGATTGTAAGGGGCAAAGAAATGTAATTGAGTGGGGAGAGTGCAAGGAGCAAAGAAGTGGATCTCACAGAGGACTTGAACCTGGTCAGGGCTGAAGAGAAAATGGGGAGAAGCTACAGAGTGATAAGTGATCAGGGTTGGAGGAATGTCAGAGACTGGGAGGAAGAAGGAGACAAAGGTAGCAATTGAGGCAGTCATGCTGACAGTCTCAAATATTGAGCTGGAAGAAAAATCTGCATATTGCTTGCACTTGATGCTGGAGATAAAGAAGGATGGGGAACAAGGTAAGAGGTGACTGCTGGTCATTGAGAACTGCAGTCTGAGATTCCAGCATGATCCTGGATCACTTGAGAGGATATGGTGTGGAGAAGGTGCACAACTGATCTGGCAGTTGGCGACGAGGCCATTCATGTGCCAGGTGTGCTTCAACTTGTGGAGCTTAAACTTGAGGATGCAATAGTTGGGGGTGGGAGATTGAGAGTGATTTGGTGGGAACAACTGTGCCAAAGAGAGAACTAAAGGAGCTGCTGACGAGGTCAACAATAGCAGCAGTGTTGTGGTGGGTGGATGGTCAGAGGGGAGGGAGTCAGGAATCAGAGAGTATGTTCGTGAGAGATGGGAGGATGTGATGTTGGTACATTCTCAAATTTTCTTAAAGGTTTTTATGGAAGGGTTTTGCTGTATGTCAGAAATCAATACTGCTTGCCTGGATTAAAGATAAACAGTCCTGTTAATGCAAAAGTCATCACAATTAAACTCTTATTTAGGTGACATTAATTGATTCCCTACACATGAACTTAGTCAAATAGAGCATTTTATTTCTGAACTTAGAATGTGCAGTGTTTTAATCAGCAGTCATTTGTGAAAGCATATTTTACCAAATGACATTTTCAGTAAATGTTTTATTGAAATGCTTCAGCCTGTAAAGATTATTGTTTAAGATTTCCAAAATCCATTAGTGAGAATGCAGTCAAGATCATTGTCGTATTCTCTCACTTTCATTGGGATCCTTTAAATGATATAAGAGATACCAAATAAAAAAGTGATGCGGAGATTCACCACCATCTCCAGTGCGCCATTGCTGCCTTTGGCCACCTGAGGAAAAAAGAGTGTTCGAAGACCAGGCCCTCAAATCTACCAGCAAACTCATGGTCTACAGGGCTGCAGTAATACCCGCCCTCCTGTATGGCGCAGAGGCATGGATGATGTACAGAAGACACCTCAAGCCGCTGGAGATATATCACCAACGATGTCTCCGCAAGATCCTGCAAATCCCCTTGGAGGACAGGCGCACCAACATCAGTGTCCTCATCCAGGCTAACATTCTCAGCATAGAAACATAGAAAATAGGTGCAGAAGTAGGCCATTCGGCCCTTCGAGCCTGCACCACCATTCAATAAGATCATGGCTGATCAACATCTCAGTACCCCTTTCCTGCTTTCTCTCCATACCCCTTGATCCCTTTAGCCTTAAGTGCCATATCTAACTCTCTCTTGAATATATCCAATGAACTGGCATCAATAACTCTCTGCGGTAGAGAATTCCACAGGTTAACAACTCTCTGAGTGAAGAAGTTTCTCCTCATCTCAGTCCTAAATGGTTTACCCCTTATCCTTAGACTGTGTCCCCTGGTTCTGGACTTCCCCAACATCGGGAACATTCTTCCTGCATCTAACCTGTCCAGTCCTGTCAGTATTTTATATGTTTCTATGAGATCCCCTCTCATCCTTCTAAACTCCAGTGAATAAAGGCCCAGTTGATCCAGTCTCTCCTCATATATCAGTCCTGCCATCCCGAGAATCAGTCTGGTGAACCTTCACTGCACTCCCTCAATAGCAAGAACGTCCTTCCTCAGATTAGGAGACCAAAACTGAACACAATATTCCAGGTGAGGCCTCACCAAAGCTCTGTACAACTGCTGTAAGACCTCCCTGCTCCTATACTCAAATTCCCTAGCCATGAAGGCCAATATGTCATTTGCCTTCTTTACCAACTTTCAATGACTGATGTACCATGACACCCAAGTCTCGTTGCACCTCCCCTTTTCCTAATCTTCTGCCATTCAGATAATATTCTGCCCTCATGTTTTTGCCCCCAAAGTGGATAACCTCACATTTATCCACATTATACTGCATCTGCCATGCATTTGCCCACTCACCTAACCTGTCCAAGTCACCCTGCAGCCTCTTAGCATCCTCCTCGCAGCTCACACCGCTACTCAGCTCAGTGTCATCTGCAAACTTGGAAATATTACACTCAATTCCTTCATCTAAATCATTAATGTATATTGTAAATAGCTGGGGTTCCAGCATTGAGCCCTGCGGCACCCCACTAGTCACTGCCTGCCATTCTGAAAAGGACCCGTTTATCCCGACTCTCTGCTTCCTGTCTGCCAACCAGTTCTCTATCCACGTCAATACATTACCCCCAATACCATGTTCTTTAATTTTTGCACACCAATCTTTTGTGTGGGAACATGTCAAAAGCCTTTTGAAAGTCCAAATACACCACATCCACTGGTTCTCCCCTGTCCACTCTACTAGTTACATCCTCAAACAATTCTAGAAGATTTGTCAAGCGTGATTTCTCTTTCATAAATCCATACTGACTTGGACCGATCCGTCACTGCTTTCCAAATGCGCTGCTGCTATTTCATTTTTAATAATTGATTCCAATATGTCAGGCTAACCAGTCTATAATTCCCCGTTTTTGCTCTCCCTCCTTTCTTAAAAAGTGGGCTTACATTAGCTACCCTCCAGTCCATAGGAACTGCTCCAGAGTCGATAGACTGTTGGAAAATGATCACCAATGCATCCACTATTTCTAGGGCCACTTCCTTAAGTACTCTGGGATGCAGACTATCAGGTCCTGAGGATGTATCGGCCTGCAATCCCATCAATTTCCCGAACACAATTTCCTGACTAATAAGGATTTCCTTCAGTTTCTCCTTCTCACTAGACCCTCTGTCCCCTAGTATTTCCGGAAGGTTATTTGTGTCTTCCTTCGTGAAGACAGATTCAAAGTATTTGTTCAATTGGTATTGAAGCGCTGATCAGTTTCATTGGGCAGGCCACATAGTTCGCATGCAAAACACGAGACTCCCTAAGCAAATGCTCTATGCGGAGCTCCTTCTCAGCAAACAAACCAAAGGTGGGCAGCGGAAACGTTACAAGGACACCCTCAAAGCCTCCCTGATAAAGTGCGGCATCACCACTGACACCTGGCAGTAGCTGGCCAAAGATCGCCCTAAGTGGAAAAAATGCATTCGGGAGGGCGTTGAGCACTTCGAGTCTCAACGGCGAGAGCGTGCAGAGGTCAAGCGCAGGCAGCGGAAGGAGTGTGCGGCAAACCAGTCTCACTTACCCCTTCCCTCAATGACTGTCTGTCCCACTTGTGACAGAGTCTGTGGCTCTCATATTGGACTGTTCAGCCAGCAAAGAACTCACTTCAGCAGTGAAAGCAAATTTTCCTTGATTCCGAGGGACTGCCCGATGGTATATACACAGACATTTGTGTGGTATCAGCACCAGTTATGTTAATCTATGGCATGGACAATTCACAGAAATATTGCCACGCTGTAAGGCTATAGCTAAAAAAATACAAATCAACAATTTATCAATTGATGGAATATAAATAACACTAATGTGGTTAACATAGGTTTTGAGTTTTTAATCAGAATCTTTTGAAATGATCATAGAATCATAGAATGGTTACAGCACAGAAGGAGGCCATTTGGCACTTGCCAGCTCTCTGCAAGAGCTAGTCCCCCTCCCCTTTCCCCATAGCCCTGCAATTTTTTTTCCTTCAGGTAATTATCCAATTCCCTTTTGAAAGCCACGATTCAATCTGTTTCCACCACCCTTTCAGGTAGTGCATTCCAAATCATAACCACTCACTGCGTAAAAAAGCTTTTCCTCATGTTGCCTTTGATTCTTCTGTCAATCACCTTAAATCTGTGTCCTTTGGTTCTCGACCCTTCCACCAATAGCAACAGTTTCTCTCTATCTACTCTGTTTAGACCCCTCATAATTTTGAACACCTCGATCAAATCTCTGCTCAACCTTCTCTGCTCTAAGGAAAACAATCCCAGCTTCTCCAGTCTAAGGGCTCAATTTTCCCCAGTCATTTGCGCCGTTTTTTTGGCATGCGCTTTTTTTTGCGTATTTATTTATTTTTTTAAGTTTCCCCCTGCGATCTGCGCCAGTGTAACTGACTTAGTTACAATTTTTCTAGGCCATTTTTTTTTTACGTCGTGGGGACGTTCCCTCATGTCTGCGCCGGTTTTTTCAATCGTTCGCAGTTTGGCCAAAATTTTTTTCTCTTAAGTTGGCGTATCTTGGCCACTCCCGAAAAACCTTCTGGTGAGTTAAGAAAACCAGTGCACATTCACAAATCTGTGCTGAAAGACGCCATTGTTTTGAAATCGAAGATTTTGGAGGGAGTCAAGAACACTGTCAAAATCAATAATAAAGTTCAACTTTTTTTTTAACCTGTCAACGTAGAAGTGTAAATTTGTTGGATTTCAGAAGTTTTCTCATTTTTTTACTCACTCACACGCCACCAGCGAACATCTTGAAGCAGGGCTGGAGGGTTGTAGGTTTGGCCGTTAGAATTGGCCTCACGCCTGGACACAGTAGCTAGGGGTTCGGCTACAAAACAAGCTGTGGGAGGGGAGGGGGAGGAGAAAGAGAGAGCGAGGTGCCGATTGGAAGGCTTGGAGCCCGGGGAGGGAGAGAAAAGTCACAAGATTCCAATTAGTAAAGGCTGGGGGGGAGCGGGGGGAAAGAGAGGAGAGGAGAGAGAGCGAGGTGCCGATTGGAAGGCTTGGAGCCCGGGGAGGGAGAGAAAAGTCACAAGACTCCAATTAGTAAAGGCTGGGGGGGAGCGGGGGGAAAGAGAGGAGAGGAGAGAGAGGTGCCGATTGGAAGGCTTGGAGCCCGGGAGGGGGAGGGAAAGAGAGAAGTTACAAGACTCGGGGGTGGCGGGAGAGGGGGGTGGGAGAGGAGAAGTCACAAGACCTTTGGGTGTGGTCCAGCCCTACAGACCTGGAGAGATACAACTGCGAACCTGTGCTGCCTGCTTTCCTGCCATTTTGAGCTTCTTTCAAAGATTAAATTTAAGTATGGGGGCAATACTGACACTGCCATACCTTGTGCGAGCCTTCTGCATCATGGTGCTACATAGGAGACAATGGATTCGACTTCATCGCATCAGGACCATCAGAGCCCGTAGGATGCTGGGCAGGAGGCCTTACCTCAGGTATATCGAGACAGGCGTTCATACCGCCACCTGAGTGATGCAGACTGTGTCAGAAGACTGCGTTTCCGCAAAAAAATTGTAAGTGAGATCTGTGAGTTGGTCAAAGCAGACCTGCAACCTAGAAACATCAGGAGGACTGCTTTGTCAGTTGAAGTGAAGGTTACAGATGCATATTCATTCTATGCCTCTGGATTGTTTCAAGCTACAACTGGGGATTGTGTGTGCCAGCTCTCAACATGCAATACATGTCTCCATTCGGCAGGTGATGACTGCACTGTATGCACGGAGAAATGACTTCATCAAGTTCCCACTGACCGCCCAAGCAATCCATGATAGGGCTGTGGGCTTCTCCAGGATTGCTGGCTTCCCAAAGGTACAGGGCTGCATTGATTGTACCCACATCGCCTTGCGAGTAACTTTGAAAGAATTAAGAGATGTACAGGAACAGAAAAGGCTTCCACTCCATTAATGTGCAACTCGTGGGTGACAACATGCATCGCATCATGTCAGTTGATGCAAGATACCCTGGCAGCACCCATGATGCGTTCATCCTACATGACAGCGTTATATCTGCCATGCTTCAGCAGCAGCCAGAAGGGCAGAGCTGGCTACTGGGAGACAAAGGGTATGGCCTAGCCACCTGGCTCATGACGCCCTTACGTGTAACCCGGACGGAAGCTGACCGTGAAGACAACATGTTGCAAATTGCGACATGCAGCATCATAGAGAGGACCATTGGCATCTTGAAACAGTGTTTCCGATGCCTGGACCATTCCGGAGGCTACTTGCTATACTCCCGACATTGTCGGTCAGTTCACTGTTATGTGCTGCATGCTGCAAACTTAGCCATCATGGGACAGCAGCACCTGGCAGTGGAAGACCCACCTGCGGTGAGAGTGGCTGATGATGTGGAAGATGCAGGTGACGAGGAGGAGGAGGAGGACGACGATGAGGATGAGGAAACCATGCAAGTGCCTGAGGCCGGAGCTCGACGGCGGGCCATCGTGCTCCTTTAACGATTGCTCGAGCATTGCCCCAGCAGCTCATCCGTGAACGCTTTACTGATGCCTGAGGGCTCAGCGACATCTATTCCATATGGACATGTTTACTGTTTGGAGCTATTCCGTAATGTTGTGTTGTGTTCATGGAACATGATTCAGTTTTAATGTAAAATATATTTTATTCAAAAGTTTACAGTGTACTTAACTTTAATAACATTATTCTTGTATCAAACTTTACTTTAAGATCACTTAAAAACTTTAAGATCACTTATAAACTTGTAAATTTACACAACTTACAAAAAACTTTTAATTTGAGTACAGTTACAACAGTAACAATAATAACAGCAGCAAAGAAAGGCTGCACCTATCTCTCCTCCCCCTTATTGTAAGACCACCCGCTGCGCTTGGTCTTGTACATTCCACCACCCCTGCCCACAGGCGGTGACACAGTGTTTCTGGGCTTGATACCAAGCTTATTCTTTCTAACATCTCAGGTACTGCACACCTCGAGGGTGGGGGGCATTGTCGTCAGGTGGCAAGTTGGAGGGCCCGGCTTGGGGCTCTTCAGAGGCTGGTGTGGGCGCGGGGTCTGGGCGTGTTCCCTTATTGCAGCAGCTAACTCCAACATGCCGTACCTCATGCGCCCTGACAGTGTCTCAACGACCTGCAACATTCCCTCCTTCATGTTGAGCAAAACTGTCCGAACTACCTGCAACTTTCCCTCCCTCATGGTCAGTGATGTGGTTTGCAGTACCTCTGACATTCCCTCCCTCATGGCCACTATTCCATCACTGATGGTTCCGGATATCGTTCCCATTTCTCATATCATTGCTGTTACTTCTCCCGACAGTCCCGCTACCTCATCACTCACTCCACTGATGGCGTCCAAGAGTGATCGGGTAAGGTCAATGCTCTCCACGCTCAATGACATCATCTGAACCACATCTGTTAGATCCTGCACATCAGGAGAGCGGTGTCGGTAGCAATACGATGGAGGAGGATTTCCTGGAGTGTATTAGGGATGGCTTTCTAGACCAATATGTCGAGGAACCAACTAGAGAGCTGGCCATCCTGGATTGGGTGATGTGTAATGAGAGAGGATTAATTAGCAATCTTGTTGTGCGAAGCCCCCGGGGAAAGAATGACCATAACATAGTAGAATTCTTTATTAAGATGGAGAGTGACACAGTTAATTCAGAGACTAGGGTCCTGAACTTAAGGAAAGGTAATTTTGACGGTATGAGACGTGAATTGGCTAGATTAGACTGGCAAATGATACTTAAAGGGTTGACGGTGGATCATCAATGGCAAACCTTTAAAGATCATATGCATGAACTTCAACAATTGTACATCCCTGTCTGGAGTAAAAATAAAACGGGGAAGGTGGCTCAACCGTGGCTAACAAGGAAATTAAGGATCGTGTTAAATCCAAGGAAGAGGCATATAAATTAGCCAGAAAAAGCAGCAAACCTGAGGACTGGGAGAAATTTAGAATTCAGCAGAGGAGGACTAAGGGTTTAATTAGGAGGGGGAAAATAGAGTATGAGAGGAAGCTTGCAGGAAACATAAAAACTGACTGCAAAAGCTTCTATAGATATGTGAAGAGAGAAAGATTAGTGAAGACCAACGTAGGTCCTTTGCAGTCAGAATCAAGTGAATTTATAATGGAGAATGAAGAAATGGCAGACCAACTGAACAAATATTTTGGATCTGTCTTCACGAAGGAAGACACAAATAACCTTCCGGAAATACTAGGGGACCGAGGGTGTAGCGAGAAGGAGGAAATGAAGTAAATCCTTATTAGTCAGGAAATTGTCTTAGGGAAATTGATGGGATTGAAGGCCGATAAATGCCCAGATACTGACGGGCTGCATCTCAGAGTGTTTAAGGAGTGGCCCTAGAAATAGTAGATGCATTGGTGATCATTTTCCAGCATTCTATTGACTCTGGATCAGTTCCTATGGACTGGAGGGTAGCTAATGTAACACCACTTTTTAAAAAAGGAGGGAGAGAGAAAACAGGGAATTATAGACCGGTTAGTCTGACATCGGTAGTGGGGAAAATGTTGGAATCAATTATTAAAGATGAAATAGCAGCGCATTTGGAAAGCAGTGACTGGATCGGTCCAAGTCAGCATGGATTTATGAAAGGGAAATCATGCTTAACAACTCTTCTAGAATATTTTGAGGATGTAACTAGTAGAGTGGACAAGAGAGAACCAGTGGATGTGGTGTATTTGGACTTTCAAACGGCTTTTGACAAGGTCCCACACAAGAGATTATTGTGCAAAATTAAAGCACATGGTATTGCGGGTAATGTATTGACGTGGATAGAGAACTGGTTGGCAGACAGGAAGCAGAGAGTCGGAATAAACTGGTCCTTTTCAGAATGGCAGGCAGTGACCAGTGGGCTGCCGCAGGGTTCAGTGCTGGGACCCCAGCTATTTACAATATACATCAATGATTTAGATGAAGGAATTGAATGTAATATCTCCAAGTTTGCAGATGACACTAAGCTGGGTGGCGGTGTGAGCTGTGAGGAGGATGCTAAGAGACTGCAGGGTGACTTGGACAGGTTAGGTGAGTGGGCAAATGCATGGCAGACGCAGTATAATGTGGATAAATGTGAGGTTATCCACTTTGGTGGCAAGAACAGAAAGACAGAATATTATCTGAATGGTGACAGATTAAGAAAAGGGAAGGTGCAACGAGACCTGGGTGTCATGGTACATCAGTCATTAAAGTTTGGCATGCAGGTACTGCAGGCGGTGAAGAAGGCAAATGGCATGTTGGCCTTCATAACTAGAGGATTTGAATATAGGATCAGGGAGGTCTTACTACAGTTGTACAGGGCCTTGGTGAGGCCACACCTGGAATATTGTGTTCAGTTTTGGTCCCCTAATCTGAGGAATGACATTCTTGCTATTGAGGGAGTACAGCGAAGGTTCACCAGATTGATTCCCGGGATGGCAGGACTAACATATGAGGAGAGACTGGATCAACTGGGCTTGTATCCACTGGAGTTTAGAAGAATGAGAGGGGATCTCATAGAAACATTTAAAATTCTGACGGGATTGGACAGGTTAGAGGCAGGAAGAATGTTCCCGTTGCTGGAGAGTTCCAGAACCAGGGGTCACAGTCTAAGAATAAGGGGTAAGCCATTTAGGACCGAGATGAGGAGAAACTTCTTCACTCAGAGAGTTGTTAATCTGTTGAATTCCCTACCGCAGAGAGTTGTTGATGCCAGTTCATTGGATATATTCAAGAGGGAGTTAGATATGGCCCTTAGGGCTAAAAGGATCAAGGGGTATGGAGAGAAAGCAGGAAAGGGGTACTGAGATTGAATGATCAGCCATGATCTTATTGAATGGTGGTGCAGGCTTGAAGGGCCAAATGGCCTACTCCTGCACCTAATTTCTATGTTTCCTTCTCCTCCTCCCCACGGGTGTGTCTCACATCCCAACACTGGGACCCGCAACCTAGGATGGTGGGGCCCTGGGTGTGCCTCACTGCACCCCACCACTGGGACCCGCAACCTCGGAAGGTGTGAAACCATGGAATGTCCCACCAACACTCAAACCACTAGTCACGGAAGGGGCTGTCACCTCCATGAGCGGCACCTCCTCCAAAGTCAATACAACAGTGGGGCTTCATCCAGCTCCATTCCCTCCCCCTCACCCCCATGGATGGATTGGAAGATGTTCTCCTCTTCAGGCTCGTCTACGTCTAAACTTTCTGCGTCGTCAGGGTTGACCTCAAGTTCTGCAAAATATAACAGAACAGTCAAATGGTTAGCAGCAGAGGAGGGGGCAGGGTGGGTGACATGAGTAGGCTCACACATCGCAGGTCAGGCAGCAGGCTGATTTGAAGGACCATTATGAATTTGCAGGACTTACCCTCTCCCGCGAGTGTGGGCCCAGCTTGTGCAGTACTGATTGTTTTTCTCCAGGTAGGACCCATCAAAGCAGCGACCTTCTCTACCAAGGGTGTCAGTGGGTGCAGATTTGCCGGGCCTGCTCCTGTTCAAGTTCTTTCCCTTTTATTATGTGCCACCTTCCTCTGCAAAGATGAAAATGCTACTTTTGAGAGAGGATGTCTTTCTGCTGGGTGGGACATATATAGTTGGCCACATTTACAATTGCAATTGCATTGAATAAATGAAAATATTACTTACACTAACTACTTGACCAAGGTCCTGCCATTTCTTTTTACATTGGCCTCCAGATCTCGTGGTGGTCACCACTGCGCAGTAATCTTCTGCAGCTTGGTTCCAGCGTTTCTTCATTTCTTTGGGTAAAACTTTTGTGTGACCTCTGGTGTCCAGCTCCTGCCATCTGTTCTCAATCACAGTGACTAGTGGCTTCGCTTCTTCCTGTAAGAAGTTCTTGGTCCTTGCACCGCGTTGCATCTTGTATTACTCCAGCTGCGATTTTCCCAATGCTCTCACACAGCACTCCTTCTCACACACACAACTGGCTCTTTAAAAATGGCCGATTGCCAAATCAGAGTTATACTGAGCGTGCGCGCCCATTGGAACGATGTCAAAAACGTAACTTTTTTTCTCCGTGCATGCGCAGAAGGTGCGGCTTTGTTTTTCGTCGCAGACAGCAGGCTCCACCCCCCGAGGCGACTGGACACGCTGCGCGGCGCCAAATTCAAATTATACATCGGGGAAACTTTGGCAAAATATTTCTAACGCATTTCTGGCCTAGAAAAATGGGCGTAACTCTGGCAATACGCCAGAAAGCAGGCTTGGGGAAAATTGAGCCCTATAAATGAAACTGAAGTCCCTCATGGAATCATTCTTGTAAATCTTTTCGGCACCCTCTCTGAGGCCTTCACATCTTCCTAAAGTGCAGTGCCCAGAATTGGACACAATACTCCAGTTGAGGCGGAACCAGTATTTTATGCAGGTACAGCAGGCGGTGAAGGCAGCAAATGGCATGTTGGCCTTCATAGCTTGGGGATTTGAGTACAGGGGCAGGGAGGTCTTACTGCAGTTGTACAGGGCCTTGGTGAGGCCTCACCTGGAATATTGTGTTCAGTTTTGGTCTCCTAATCTGAGGAAAGACATTCTTGCTATTGAGGGAGTGCAGCGAAGGTTCACCAGACTGATTCCTGGGATGGCAGGACGGACATATGAGGAGAGACTGGATCGACTGGGTCTGTATTCACTGGAGTTTAGAAGAATGAGAGGGGATCTCATAGAAACATATAACATTCTGACGGGATTGGACAGGTTAGATGCAGGAAGAATGTTCCCGATGTTGGGGAAGTCCAGAACCAGGGGACACAGTCTAAGGATAAGGGGTAAGCCATTTAGGACCGAGATGAGGAGAAACATCTTCACTCAGAGAGTTGTTATCTGTGGAATTCTCTACAGCAGAGAGTTGTTGATGCCAGTTTGTTAGATATATTCAAGAGAGAGTTAGATATGGCCCTGACTGTTAAAGAGATCAAGGGGTATGGAGAGAAAGCAGGAAAGGGGTACTGAGGTGAATGATCAGCCATGATCTTATTGAATGGTGGTGCAGGCTCGAAGGGCCGAATGGCCTGCTCCTGCACCTATTTTCTATGTTTATAAAAGTTCGTCATAACTTCCTTGCTTTTGTACTTGGATGTGAGAGTACAGGGCACAATTTCAAAATTTGCAGATATCACAAAACTTGGAAATATAGTGAATAGTGAGGAAGATAGTGATAGACTTCAAGAGGACATAGACAGGCCGGTGGAATGGGTGGACATGCGGCAGATGAAATTTAACGCAGAAAAGTGTGAAATTATACATTTTGGTAGAAAGAATGAGGAGAGGACATATAAACTAAAGGGTACAATCATAAAGGGGGTGCATGAACAGAGAGACATAGACGTATATGTGCACAAATCATTGAAGATGGCAGAGCAGATTGAGAAACAGTTAAAAAGCTTACAGGATCCTGGGCTTCATGAATAAAGGTATAGAGTTCAAAAGTGTAGATATTATGATGAACTTGTATAAAACACTGGTTCAGCCTCAACTGGAGTATTGTGTCCAATTCTGGGCATCACATTTTAGGAAGGATGTGAAGGTCTTAGAGAGGGCGTAGAGAAGATTTATGAGAATGATTCCAGGGATGAGGGACTTCATTCAGTCAAAGCTTTTTTTACGCAGCAAGTGGTTAGGAACTGGAATGCACTGCCTGAAAGGGTGATGGAGGCAGACTCAATCATGGCTTTCAAAAGGGAGTTGGATAAGTACCTGAAAGAAAAATATTTGTAGGGCTACAGGGAAAGGACGGGTGAGGGGGACTAGCTGAGGTGCTGTTGCAGAGAGCCGGCATGGGCTCGCCAGGCCAAATGTCCTCCTGCCGTGCTATAACCATTCTATGATTCTATGATACTCTATACCTCTATTTATGAAGCTCAGAATCCCATATGCCTTTTTAACTGCTTTCTCAACCTGCCCTTCTACCTTCAATGATTTGTGCACACATATCCCCAGGTCTCTCTATTCATGCACCCCCTTTAGATTTGTACCATTTAGTTTATATTGCCTCTCCTTGTTCTTCCTACCAAAATGTCTCACTTCGCACCTTTCTGCATTAAATTTCATCTGCCACATGACCACCCATTGAAGATGTTATATGTTGTATATCAAAAGCTATGACCCAAATCATGGTCATGTTAAACATTTGGGATACCTGAAAGGTATATGGTTATGCGAATGAAACTGTGACAGGAATAATACTGTGTTTAAATGATTGTATTGGAGCTCGAGACAAATAAGGGGTTAATGTACAAGTAATGTTTTACTGGAACTGCATAAGTTTTGTTTTCCTGGAAAATGAGTATGAATCCTGTTTTCTGTTTTCTCCTTGGGAGGTCAAGGTCGAATGAGATAAGGGAAGACAGTCCTCAACAGGCTGCCAGGTTATGATTGGTCAAGTACAGAAAGCATGTGTAATGGCTAAGAAAAGACCACTGACAGGTAGGAGATAACAGGTGAGTTGACCCTTTTTCCATGGTTTAGACAAAGAACTCAACATGCCATTGGACACCTTTGTTTTAAGGGGAACCTCTAAAGGTTAAATGGTCCTGTCCATTATTTTACCCCAAGCCCAGCCCTAAAAAGAGAATAAAAGCAAGACCCGAAAAGCCCTGAGCACAGACGGTGAAGTAAGGACTCCTGAGGGTGGATACCATGCTGACTTCAGTAACACTCTTGGGTAGTTCAGGAAGAGAGAGGAATAAGAAGAGTTGTTTGCGCACACCAGCCGTCTGTCCGATCGGGTCCAGTACTTGTCACGGTTGTATGTTCTTGCAGTATAACTAGTGTGTTATGTTCAATCCTAAACTCCGATTAAATGCAATATACCCACAATATTGATTTGCACTCGATCCTGATTATTTGAAGTACCAGAAAGATAAGTTAATCGCAACAGTCATCAAAAGATTTTTTTTAAATACACAACTCTCCCTCACCTCTCCTTACTCTCCCACCTACATCCATATTTCTTGTACCAAATCAGATCAGATCATTTTTTAATTTGATCACGCACCTTTTTTACAGGCCTACTTTCATAGTGTTGTTTCATGTAATCACTACATGTGATCTAGAGATCAGAAAACCGAGAGAAATACTCTTGCAGCTACAGAGTTTAATAAAGTCAAGGTGAATGCTTTGATGTCCTGTTGGTGTTTGTTCCTGATGCTCTTATGTTATTTGAAAGAACATCTGGAAAATTGATCAAATACATTTTCTTTTTCAGGGCCATGAGAAAAACACATAGCTGAATATATAAATAGAATAAAATGATTTATGATAGCGTATTTATTTGTAATATTTTATCACTGGTCACATATAAAGCAAAACAGAAGGCATTGACGAGACAGTTCACCTTATTTATAGAGAGATAGGGTGTGAAGGTACAATCAAAGTACTGGCATCACTGTGTATGCTGCAGTAATTTTGGTGTAATGTTTACCCTTATTTTAACAAAAAGCTAAGTTTAAGTGTAAAGAAACACACATATAAAAATGTACACTGGCCCAACTGCTGTGTACTATATTGCGTGAGTCTGCTGCAGATACAGACAGAGGAGCGGAGTTTTAGGAACAGGCTGTGCTTAGCTCTCCCAGGAACTCAGCCTAGCTGAAAATTCCCTGAGGAGGTTACAAAGCTCATTTAAATCCTGTAAACATTGAGAGCTTAATTCTCCCCTTGCCCACACAATGTAAATCCTCCACATGATTTGCAATATATTTTAATATGCCTCATCCTTTCCTCCCACGGGTGCAAGCATTTGTTAGAAAGTTTGTGCGTGGGCTTGAGGGTGAAATGTGTTGGCAGGAACCAGGGGACGCGTTTACATCCTGAATCCAGTTTTCTGTTTTCTCCTTCCTGGAATGCATTTTATATGTTCTGGTTATATGTGCAGATAAGAGCTGCTGTGAACAGATCTTATCTGTGCATCCACCTTTTTTTTAGCCTAAATTGTGGGGAAAAGTCCTCCATTCTAGTTTGCCCATTGAACATTTAATGAAACTGCGCCGAGTCTCATGAGGAAAGGTAATTTACCTCTTGCAAGCATGCTTTTCATACAGTAGCAAAACAAATAAATGAAATCTGTGTAATGTCTGTAATAATACCAGGGACCCAGGGAAAAGGATAGCAGACGCACCTGAGTGCAACGCCATACAGACTGCATTGCACTTGCACAGTGTAGAGGAAAAATAGGTCTTAAGCTACTTTATAGATTTAAAAAAATGTTTTGTATAAAAAACCATCCAACTTATTATAAATGGACTTCTACTGTACATCTGCGCTCAGACCTTTTGTAAATCTGTATTGATTGTTTTCTGTTTGGAGCTTCCTGAATGCTGATGTCTTTCCAGCTCCAACTATTAGCCATGAGGTTTTGTACATTACTGCACTGAATTATATATATTTTTAAAGTTTTCTAGCAAATGCCAAATTAATTTTAATTTAATAAAATAAAGGTGCAAAGTATAGAGCATTTATAAATTACTGCATACAGAGTACTGCATCGGAGAGAGCAAACACTGCAGATGGCTGATGCACAAAGAAGATCTCAACGAACCATCTTCTCTGCAGCATTCACCAATAATTTGGCTTTCGTCATTCATTGAACCTGAAGAGGGAGTATGTCTAAAATGCTTGTACAGAAAAGCAAACCATCTTCACAAAGTACAACGGCAACATTCAAGCCACTGGGAGGGAGCTCAAACTTCCTTTCTGGTTAAAGAAGCTCTTGGGCTGGATTTTCAGTTGTCTAATGCCTCAGTTAGCGGCCAGAGGGGGCGTTAATGGGAGCATAAGAGGTTACCGACCGGGAGCCCAACTTTTAGCGCCCCGACCGAAAATTCATTAGAGGCTCACAGGGGGCGCAAACCAGTAGCAGTGGCTGCTGACGATCAATGCGATCCTGACGTCAGTCCTAGTGTAACGCCCACGCTTGTGGCCCAGTCGGTAAATCCGATGCGGCTGCCTCATTTAGCGGCTGCCAAGAAAAAAATCTGGAAAAACAGTCGGAACATGCTTGCAGAGTCGTTAACTGGTGGCTACTTAAAGGGACGAGGAAGCGCTTCCCTCGGAGGTCACAGTCAGTGCAACGTTTACATAGAGCACGGTGCGTGAGCCTCCCAGTTTGCAGCAGCAAACAGACATAACAACAGTACAGGTTGAAAACAAGTGATTTTGAAAACTTTAATGGGTATATTACTATGCCGTGCCTTTAAGACTTGGCTTTTCCCGGGATCTGATTCGAAGTTCCAGGCATGCGCAATGGGCCCGCCAAATTTACCGACCAAACTTTCATTACGGCCCCCCCAGCTCTGGTGTGCAACGACTGGTTTATCGCCCGTCAGCTCTTGACTGATTCTGACGAATTTCTGAGCAGGAGGCGCAAACCTTTTCAAGGCGTTAAAAGTATCGCTCCACCTAGGTTAACGCCGCAAATGAGGCGTGACCGAATTTCCAGCCCTTGATATTGCAACGATTTGAAAATATCAGCTGCAGTTTGCTCTGCTGGTATCGCAAGCACTGATGTAAAATTACGTACATATGCTGCATCCCTACAAACTTTTAAATAAACAAATTTATTGTTTTTTTTTTACTTATATAGAGTCATGTTTAACCTGAAGGAAATCAATAAAGGACCTTGTTGTATTTGTATTTGTTGAACTGCAATAGACTTCTTTCCCATGAGAACCATGCTGATTTCAAAATGAGGCTTGACGCGTGTATGTTTGCAGCAAGCCCCAGCAGCAGCTGCTCCTCTGCTACAGTTGCAATGAGGTGTACTCCTGCATAGTGATACAGGTCCACTCACTTTATCACACTCTGACGATTACCACAAGATCATTCCAAACTAGTCCCGAAATATCAGAGCACTTCTTATCACTCCTATTAACATTAATTGCTTAATCCGAATTACCTAGTAAAGATCAATCTCCTGAGAGGCAAATTTACCCCAAACACTCATCTGTGTGAGAAAATATAGCAGCTATTACAGGATTGCAAAAGAATATACAGTAGTGATTTGAGAGGCCCTTTAGTACTTAGTCTCTACCATAACATAGGGTTCACTTTTCATTGTTAAAATCACATAAAATCATCATAATGAAAATTATTCACCATAATACATTATGGATTAAGAAATTTGATTCAGGTTTGTTCTTCAATGAGTTGGCTAATCTCAATCAGGGCACTGTTACAGTTCTACAAATGGCTTCATTGTTCCTGGGCTAAGGGGAGGAAAAAGAAGACATGGTTCCTGTCTGGAGAATAATATTCAGTGAGTCCTGCTGGAAAGTGCATGTGAACAGCTGAGGACAGGATTAGGGTCTTCTGTGAGGCAATGTCCCCAGGAAGTCCAGGATTAAAAAAAAAATTATAGACTTGTCCCTTTCCTCAGAGGGGCGAGGAAACTGGCCAGGGGAGGGCTAAGGGACCTGGGCAATGACCCCCCCCCCCGAGCAGGCACAGGTCGGAATTTCTGGCTGTTATGGGTAGGCAAGTGCGGGAGATGGCATTTGGGTCAGGATCAGCAGGCAGCCAGATGCACAGCTGACTCTCAGGTCCCTCTGCTGATAGCTAATCTTTAACCCTAGATCATATGCACATGACTGCAGTTTCTGAGACCTAAACATATAGCACTGCATTTATCCACATTGAACAACATCTGCCATACACAGGCCCACATCGTGATGTTATCCAAATCAGCTTGTACCCTACTATTTAATCTAAATTACCAACTTCTGTGCACATTTGTGTGTAATCTGCAAACCTGTAGACGGTTCTGCTAATATCCTCTCACAATTCATTTATGAAGATGGTGAACAGCAACTCCAATCATGGCCTGGCTCCACGCAGATCTACTCACATAGATGACAACCCAGTGCCTATGAGATTGCAACCAATTTCCTATCCAGTAGAATGTCTGACCACTAATCCCACACAATGAAATCTTACCCAAAAGCCTTCTCTGTGGCACTTTATCAGAGCCTTCCTGGAAGGCAGGGTACTATATATCATCCATTCAACTGGCCATTTCTTCAGAAAACTTTATCGAGTTACATAGAAACATAGAAAATAGGCCCTTCGAGCCTGCACCACCATTCAATAAGATCATGGCTGATCCTTCACCTCAGTACCCCTTTCTCGCTTTCTCTCCATAACCCTTGATCCCTTTAGCCGTAAAGGCCATATCTAACTCCCTATTGAATACATCCAATGAACTGGCATCAACAACTCTCTGCAGCAGGGGATTCCACAGGTTAACAACTCTCTGAGTGAAGAAGTTTCTTCTCATCTCGGTCCTAAATGGCCTACCCCTTATTCTAAGACTGTGTCCCCTGGTTCTGGACTTCCCCAACATCGGGAACATTCTTCCCGCATCTAACCTATCCAGTCCCGTCAGAATCTTATACATTTCTATGAAATCCCCTCTCATCCTTCTAAACTCCAGTGTATAAAGGCCCAGTTGATCCAGTCTCTCCTCATATGTCAGTCCAGCCATCCCTGGAATCAGTCTGGTGAACTTTCGCCGCACTCCCTCAATAGCAAGAATGTCCTTCCTCAGATTAGGAGACCAAAACTGAACACAATATTCCAAGCGAGGCCTCACCAAGGCCCTATACAATTGCAGTAAGACCTCCCTGCTCCTACACTCAAATGAAGCAAGGCCTCTGTTCCAAAAGGGAGACGCTTATTTGTACTGCAAAAATGGCCAACAGGCTCCACCTCTTATTTCTGATTGGTTCCCTTGGAGGATAAGCCACACCCTGAAGTTTCACAGGAATGTGTCAGTGGAACCGCTTATCCCAAGGTCTCACTGACTTTGCAAATTGTAACTCGATCCACTTTGACTTCCTGAAGCGACAGAGGACAGAGCTCCCCAGAAGACAGCAAGGACCAGCCAAAGTGCCTTACCCCAGTCCAAGTGCATGCCTCCCCCAGCCGAAGTGCCTTACCCCAGTCCAAGTGTATGCCTCCCCCAGCCAAAGTGCTTTACCACAATCCAAGTATATGCCGCCCCCAGCCGAAATGCCTTACCAAAGTGCAAGTGCATCCTCCGCCCCCCCCCCCACCCCCCGTGAGATGGGGCATTGTGTATGGATTGTTAACAGGTTTATTGGGTATGAAGTGAATAGTGACTGTGTCGTGACTGAGTTCCTTCTCTCTCCTACAATCCCCCCACCACCGTGTCTCTCTTTCCCCCTCCCCCCACAACCTTTCTCTCTCTCCCCCCAGCCTCTCTCTCAAATCAAAAAAAGTGCAGTACACAGGGAGCGGGGCTTGTCGCCTATCTGTCAAAAAAAATGCAGTACAAATAGTTAGTCCCTTCCTAAAGCCATGCTGGGATTCTCTAATAACTGCTGACCTTTCCAGCTGATCATACAACAGATGCCTTAAAGCATTTTTCCTACAATTTGTATCAATTGGAGTTTGCTTAGGAACATATGAACAGGAGTAGGCCATTTAGGCACTTGAGCCTGTTCCGTCATTCAATGAGATCGTGGCTGACCTGCGACCTAACTCCATATGCCCGCCTTTGCCCCATATCCCTTAATACCTATAATTAACAAAAATCTATCAATCTCAGATGTAAACTTAACAATTGATCTAGCATAAATTGCCATTTGCAGAAGAGAGTTCCAAACTTCTATCATCCCTTATGTGTAGAGGTATTTCCTAATTTCACTCCTGAAAAGGTCTGGTTCTAATTTGTAGACTATGCCCCCTAGTCCTAGACTCCCAAACCAGCTGATAGCCTCTCTCTATCTACCCTATCTGTCCCGCTTAATATTTTGAAAACTTTGTTCAAATCATTCCTTAACCTTCCAAATCCGAGGGAATACAATCCTAATTTGTGTAATCGCTCCTCGTAATTTAATACTTGGAGTCCAGGTATCATTCTGGGAAACTTACACTGCATTCCCTCCAAGGCCAATATATCCTTCCTGTGGTGTGGTGACCAGAACTGCTCACAGTACTCCAGGTGTGGTCTAACCAGGTTTTTGTACAGCTGCAGCATAACTTCTACCCCCTTGTATTCTAGTCCTCCATTAGCATTCCATTAGCCTTTTTGATTATTTTCTATACCTGTTCATGACATTTTAATGATCTATGTACCTGGATCCCTAAGTCTCTTTGGACCTACACTATTTTTAGCTTTTCACCATTTTAAAATACTCTGTTCTATCCTTTTTAGGTCCAAAGTGGATGACCTCATTTTTGCCTACATTGAAATTCAGTTGCCACAGTTTTGCCCATTCACTCCATCTATCAATATCCCTTTGAACAGAATTTTGCCACTGCCGTGCAGCGGGTTTGGAGACGTATTGACTGTAAAAATAGCGAAAATAGGCAGCGCGTCGGTAACCTGCCATCATCCCGTCTCCTTGCCCCTTTAACTCGGGTGCGTTTGCTTTTACGAGGTGCAACCTCTGTAGCTTCAGCAGAGGTAGAGGCAGCCTGTTCACTTCCCTGCTGCGACTGCGTAGACACTTTTGGCAGATGATGTCTGGGTTTTGGAGCCTGTGATGGCCCCGCCAAAGTCTGCTCCTCCTGTAACTGCGCAGGGGCAGACTCAGCAATCATGATCCGAGGAAGACTTCCATGTCCCCTCTCACCATCATCCCTTTCATGGTCCACCTGCACTTTCCTCTTTAGCAAGGAGCTGGCGAGCACCTTGCTGCACAGCAGTGGGGTGATGAAGGCCCAAGTCTGCATTTACATCCCTCCTTGAGAGGAGGTCTATGAGCGCCTGCCATCTGTTGTCCACAGCTAGCATGTGTTCATGTGACTGGCACATTAGCTGCTCCCTGCAGGTGGTCATCCTTTCCATGGAACAGCACATCGTCACCATTGCCTGCGACATGGTGCTGCTCATGTTGATGGACTCCTCCATTCTCTGCACATTTGCAGACATCGAGACTGCAAAAGATGCCACAGCCTCATTGGTTGCTGCCCCTCCAAGATCACCCTCTATCTCGATGGCCCCCGAGGCTCAGTGTCTGTATGCATCTCAGCAGAGCCTGGAGCGTCCTGCACCTTTCGGCGAGTAGTCTCCACTGCTGCCCCTCTCAACACCATCTGCTCTTGCCCACTTGTGAATTGTGAGACACCAGGTAACAACCCTATCCTACTGAGATGTGTGTATCTGCGCTAGTGCTGGGTGTGCTTGGGTCTGCTGACGCTGCAACCTCAGAGGCTGGAGGCTCCTCTGAGGAGTCGTCTTTCTCTTCCAGCTGGTCGGTGTGGAGAGGGACACAGTTGATGGACCTGTGGGAGAGTAAAGAGATGAATTAGAAGTGTTATAATAAGAATGGGTAATGTTATCATTATGCACATGATGACATTTCACTGGCTGCTGACATGAGTCACCACATGGGTGACTGTTGTATGCCATGTGCCTTTATGAGATGTGATACTGTCACCACGTTGCTGGGATGTGCCCCTCTCCATTTCGCACCATCAGCATCTCTCGAGCTCCAAAATTTCCAGAGCCGCCTCCTCTTCTGCTGCGAGATGTGAAACTACTGGAGGCCACCTCCAGTTCTCTCCCTCTCCCTGTTGTTGTGGGCTCTCTTCTCCGGCAAGGAGGGAAAGAAGAGAAGTTTGAGTGAGAGTGATGGCATGAGTGTAAGGAACAGATGGGTTACATCTGTAGAGGGTGACTATGAGGGAGTGAGGTGCCAAAGCCAAATTGCCTCCTTCTGTGGTGTTACTTGCTATGATTGCATTAGGATGAGGATGAGAGTGTAGGGGGTGCTTAGTCATATAGGGATGTGAGTATGTAAATAGGGAGAGAGGAGTGGGTGGATGTGTACGTTCTGTTGGTGTGAGGAATGATGTGCAGGAGTAGGCTTGGGAAGGCAGAGTGATGGTGATGTGGTGACAGGCACTTCAGGATGAAGATGAGTGTGGCATTGCACTTACCTTTCCTGACCGAATGAAATCATTGAAGCGGTTCCCACACTGGATCCAGGTCCTCCTGACCACATCCCTACTGCTGACCCGCTCAACAATATCCAGCCAGGCTCTCTTTGTTACTTGTGGAGGTCTCGTTTGCCTGTCAGCAGGGAAGAGGACCACCCTATGTGCTCGGACAGCCTCCACAAGAGTATGCAAGGAAGAATCAGAGAACCTCGAGTCACAGCACTCTAAAAACTAGTAAGTAATTCTTTCATCATATCACCATCGTTAGTTTCTGCAGAGGGCAATCCATGGACTTCTTACTAGGAAAGAGAGACCTTCCAGTCCTTTGAATCAGAATCCAACCTTTGTACAACTGGTACAAAATCTTAATTATTTTTTATTTGAAAGGGAAATACTGGTGCTAAAGGTGTATAACGGTGCCCAAACAAGTGCTTCCTATAGATACCCTATAAGACAGCCACTGAACAAAGTATTTGTATAGTGTGCTTTCTAGGCAATTGGGCTGGATTAAATACATGCTGCTGAAGTGATAGAGGGCAAGGAATCAAGACGCCATCTGTGCTTGCCATGTTAATGCTGATCCTTTGGACATAAATAAACCTGTTAATGGTGTCAAAGGTGAAGAGGAGGCATGTCTGAGTCCAATAACTATTACAGAATCACTCAGCTTGGAGATGGATTGAGTCAGTTAAAGTCTCAGATAAATTTGAGTAAGTGGGGCTGGACACTGCCTGAACCCAGAGGGGGTGCCCTGGTACCTGTTGACACTTTATATGTGAGTCCTGTGGGGGTATTGCTATGGGGGTCAGCCAAATTAAAACAGTAGCACAGATGGTCATGTGAAGGTTATTGTAACAAAATGGGCAGTAAGTGTTTAACCTTTAAAACACATTTTGAGCTTGGAAAGTCAAAAATATATTTTTAAAGGTTACATTTAAAAGAATTCTCAGGGTTGCTGCACAAAAATGTGGACGACAGATGGTCATTCCTGATTAAACCTGAATAAAAACATCACCATGAGGTAAAAGTTGAATGTGTGATTTGAAGCAATGGAATGATATATCTTAAAAGCTGTAAAACACATGCTTTAGCTAGAATATAATCTTAGGTATAATGGCCCCAAGTTTCGTGCCGCGGTGAAAACGGCGCGCCTCCGAGCTGGGCGCCTGTTTCTCGCGCCGAAAACTGCGCCTAAAAAAAATCCGATATTCTCGAGCTCCTTGGAGCTCGATGTCTGCTTGGCGCGGCGCGCTCTTCGCAGCAGGGGGCGGAGCCTAACACTCGTGCCGATTTTCTAAGCAGCAGGGGGCGGGTACAATTTAAATTAGCCTTCGTGGTGCCGGCAACCCTGCGCGTGCGCGTTGGAGCGTGCGCGCAGTCTCACAAACATTGGCACTCGGCCATTTTTAAAAATACTGCAGAAAAAGTGAAGATTTGTTTCTTGGACCCCTGCAAAGGCTTGTAATTTAATTTTTTTTGATATTTCTGTGTGTGAGGGAGTGCTTTTAGCAGCACTGCTGAATAAATCACCTGCTGAAATCAGTGAGTTCAGCTTTTCACTGCTAAACTTGCAGAACCAGTGCTGCATTGGTGCATGAAAATTAAGGACTGTGTGTTTGGAGAAATAAGAGTGCCAATTCAACTTTGCAATGGATCAACGTCCACCAAGAACAAAGAATTTCTTGCATGAGGAAGTGGAGATATTAGTGAATGTAATTGAGCAGAAATGGCAGGAGCTAGATACCAGCAACAGAGGACGCATAAAAGTGCCACCAAAAGAAGTGAAGAAACGCTGGAACCAAGTTGCAGAAGATTACTGCGCAGTGGTGCATACCAGGAGATTTGGAAGTCAGTGTAAAAAGAAATGGCACGATCTTGGTCAAGTAGTTAGTGTAAGTAGTATTTCCCATTTTTAATTTAATCGTAATTGTAACCTGGCTATCTGTATGTCCCACCTTGCAGACTGACACACTCTGTAAAAAGTTATATTTTGTCCACAACAAAAGGGAGGCAACTCGGACAGGAGGAGGCGTGCCCAATCTGCATCCACTGACACCCTTGGAACAAAGGGTAGCTGCTATGATGAGTCGGACATGGAGTAAAGCAATCGGTACAGCACAAGCTGGGCCCGCACGCGAGGAAGAGGGTAAGTCCTGAAAATGCATCATGGCCCTTTAAATCAACCTGCTGCCTGGCCTGCTATGTGTGAGAGTACTCATGCCACCCACCCGGCCCCCTCCCTTGCTGTTAAGCATTTGACTGTTCTGATGTATTTTGCAGAACACGATGATGATGATGATGATGATGATGATGATGATGATGATGATGACGACGACGATGCTGCTGCTGCCAACCCTGAGGATCCTGAGGATACAGAACAAGAACCAGTACAACCAGCTGCGGACGATCCAGACTGGATGATGGCAGCGATGACTGAAATGTCTGCAGGGGAGAGCTTCCAATTTAATGTTTATGAGCCCCATCAAGGGGCATCAGAGTTTCAACCCCTAGCATAGGTCTTGGTTCCACCTTCCATGCTTTCGCTTCCGATGTTGCGGGTCCCAGTGGTGCTGCTGGTATAATGCAGCATTCTACAGTCAGTGCACTACCATCCCAGCCTGCGCCTCCCTCTCGCATTGGTTCTGGTTCCACCTACTATGGTTTTGATTCCGACGCTTCGGGTCCCAGTGTTGCTGCTGATATCATGGAGCAGTTTACACCCATTCGTCCAACATCCCAGCCCATGGCTCGCACTCGAGTGCTGTCGTCTGGAACACAGAGCATCCCACCGTTCCAGCCCGAGCCTCTCCCTCTAGTTCTGCCGTCTGCAACACAGAGCATCCCACCGTTCCAGTCCGAGCCTCTCCCTCCAGTTCAGCCGTCTGGAACACAGAGCATCCCACCGTTCCAGCCCGAGCCTCTCCCTCTAGTTCTGCCGTCTGGAACACAGAGCATCCCAGCATTCCAGCCCGAGTCTCTCCCTCCAGTTCAGCCGTCTGGAACACAGAGCGTCCCACAGTCCCAGCCTGCGCCTCCCTGTGTAGTGGTGCCGCTTGCAACACTGAGCATCCCACCATCAGTGCCCGCGCCTCCCAGTGTACTGGTGCCACAAGGCAGACCCAGACAGAGGAGAAGGAGATCGGAGACACGCTCTCCTGAGATGCAGCGTGCAACAGATGCGACTCAGGTTGTGGCATTGGGTATGGAGACCAATGAGCTTACCCGATCACTCATCGGTGGCGTCAATGCAGTAGGTGAAGAGTTGACGGTCCTGACGGGAGAAATAGCAGTAATGACACCGGAACTTAGGGAGGGAATGTCCGAGGGAGTGCAATCGACGGCACAGGCCATCAGGGAGGGCATGCAAATGACGGCACAGGCCGTCAGGGAGGGCATGCAAATGTCGGCACAGGCCGTCAGGGAGGGCATGCAAATGTCGGCACAGGCCGTCAGGGAGGGCCTGGTTGAGGTAACTGCTGCAATAAGGGCACACAGCCCAGCCAATCAAATGACACCCCCATGAGGAAGTGAACATTCACTGAGATATGGATGAGAGATGGTTGCAGCCTTTCTTTGCTGCTTTTGTTCTTGATGTAGCTGTAGTAGCGTTTTTCAAATTGAAATTGTTTTGTAAGTTTTGTAACTTTACAACTTATAAGGGATCTTATGGTTTTTAAGTGATCTTATAGTGTAAATGCTCTCACATTTTTTTGTATCTTATTTAATTTTGCACCTAAAAAGTGATCCTGAAGTTTAAGTGTTCTTCAGAGTGTAAGATTTTTCACAATTAAACTGTTTTGTAAGTTTTGTAACTTTACAACTTATAAGGGATCTTATGGTTTTTAAGTGATCTTATAGTGTAAATGCTCTCACATTTTTTTGTATCTTATTTAATTTTGCACCTAAAAAGTGATCCTGAAGTTTAAGTGTTCTTCACAATGAAACTGTTTTGTAAGTTTTGTAATTTTACAACATTTTAGGTGATCTCAGGGTTTTCAAGTGATCTTATAGTGTAAATGCTCTCATATTCTGTAAATTATTTAATTTTGCATCTAAAAAGTGATCTTGAAGTGTAAGTGATCTTAGAGTGTAAAATTTTTCACATAGAAATTGTTTTGTAACTTTTGTAACTTTACAAGTTTATAAGTGATCTTCAAGAGTCATATTAAAAAGTATAGTTTGATACAACAAATATTTTATTAGAGTGACGTTAACTTTTCAATAAAATATTTTTTCATTAAAACTGTTTCATGTTCCATTAACACAACACAACGTAGGAACAACTGCAAAGAATAAACATGTCCATATGCAAAAGTGGTCGCAGAGCCCTCAGGCATCAGTAGTTGAAGCGTTCACGGATGAGCTGCTGGCGAAAGTCTCGAGCAATCGTTAAAGGGGCACGATGGACGGCCCTCTCCGACCTCGTGCTCCGGCATCAGGCACTTGCATGCTTTCCTGATTGTCGTTATCATCCACATCCTGGTCTTCCGTAATACTATCATCATGCACTGGACCCTCACGTCGGTCTTCGGGTTCCACTACCAGCTCCTGCTGCCTCATGATGGCTAAGTTATGAAGCATGCAGCATACAACAGTGAAGTGACCGACAATCTGAGGAGAGTATTGCAACTGTCCTCCGGAATGGTCCAGGCATTGGAATCGCTGTTTCAATATGCCAATGGTCCTCTCAATGATGCTGCGTGTCGCAATGTGCGCCATGTTGTATTGACGGTCAGCTTCTGTCCGTGTCACGCGTATGGGCGTCATGAGCCAGGTGGTCAGGCCATACCCTTTGTCTCCCAGTAGCCAGCTCTGCCCTTCTGGCTGCTGCTCAAACATGTCAGATAGAACGCTGTCGCGTAGGATGAACGCATCGTGGGTGCTGCCAGGGTATCTCGCATCGACTGACATGATGCGCTGCTTGTCGTCACACGCGAGCTGCACATTGATAGAGTGGAAACCTTTCTTATTTCGGTACTGCTCAGATTCCTCCACGGGTGCTCGCAAGGCTATGTGGGTACAATCAATGCAGCCCTGTACCTTTGGGAAGCCGGCAATCCTGAAGAAGCCCACAGCCCTCTCATGGATTGCTTGTGCGGTCATTGGGAAATTGATGAAGTCATTCCTTCGCGCATAAAGTGCAGCCGTGACCTGGTAAACGCAGGCATGTATTGCACGTTGAGAGATGGCACACACATCTCCAGTTGTAGCCTGAAACGATCCCGAGACATAGAAAGAAAGTGCAGCTGTTACCTTCACTTCAACAGACAAGGCAGTTGTCCTTCTGCTTCTGGGCTGCAAATCTGCTCTCACCATATCACAGATCTCAGTGACAACTTCTCTGCGAAAACGCAGCCTTTTCACACAATCAGCCTCGCTCATGTCCAAGTACGAGCGCCTGGTTCGATATTGTCGACGTGGGTAAGGTCTCCTGCCATCAACCTATGGGCTACAACGTTCCTGGTGCGGTGAGCTCTAATCAATTCTCCCCTATACAGTGAATTGATGGCAAACCATTGCATAATATGTGGTGTTGACAATGCAGCACCCATTCTGCAAATTTAAATATAAAACTGTCGATGTGGCTGCCTCTCCCTGTCCAAATGGCCTCAGTCCCCCTCACAGCTCGAAGGCTGCTGCTGTATCTTTGGCTGCCGGCCAGCCACTGACGCCGCCCCTAAAGCGTGGCCGAATGGCCTCAAGAACCTTAATGAGCTGCGTATGTCCTGCGTTGATTCTTGGGCTGCCGGCCAGCCACTGACGCCGCTGCTATCTCATGGCCGAATGGCCTCGGGTCCGTCCGGTGCTGCTTCTTCGCGGCCAGCCACGAAGAGAATGAAGGCCTGCCTCAAGCACCGCAGCTCAGCTCGAAGGCTGCTTGTTGCCGCTGCCGTCGAGACACTGATGCCACACCCCTGCCTGTCTCCAACATGAAAGGCCTGCCTGAAGCACTTTCACACAGGTAGGAACATGGTTTATTTAATCTTTTCTTTGCTTATAAATTTTTATTCAGGTTGGATTTATTTGTATAATATTTGTATAAGTATAACTAAGGATTGATTGTAGAATTTAATGACTTCCCTTCCCCCCCCCACCTCGTTCCCTACGCCTAATTTGTAACCTGCGCCTGATTTTCTAAAGTGTAGAAAAGGTTTTTTCAAGCATACAAAAATCTTCACTTACTCCATTCTAAGTTAGTTTGGAGTAAGTTTTCACTCACGAAACTTTGAAATCAGGTGTAAGTGACCGGACACGCCCCCTTTTGAAAATAAATTCTGTTCCAAAGTGAAGCTGTTCTACCTGACTAGAACTGAAGGAAACTAAATGTGGAGAATTCCGATTTCTAAGATACTCCGTTCTACACCAGTTGCTCCTAAAAATCAGGAGCAAATCATGTGGAAACTTGGGGCCAATGTGTTGAAGGGTTATGGGCAGAGGCTATTCGGACAAGGATAGTAGCAGAAAATTGCTCACAATTTCTTTAGCTTTTCAGCAGTGATTGACATTTTTTAAGCAGTTTTGATCGAAGGTTAGGTAACAGGTAAGTTAAATGGTACCGATTGCGTGACATTTAATGGATGGCACAGGACATACAGTAACTCTTGCCTATTCTAAACAAATTAATCTAATTTCAGCCACATTTTAAACTATAGCAAGCTATGCACCACTGTTTTGAACACAACCACCTTCACAGACAATAAACATACAAAGTAGAAAATAATTTTCAGCTCTTATTTATTTATACATTAAAAAAACTACAATCTTACTGCATTGCCAATATTTTTATTATACATTAGTCGATCTCCCTTGGTGTAGCCAGAGAATGTGGTGATTCTCTTACCTTCCTCTGATGTCTTTCTGTTGCTGCGCTTCTCTCTCTGTCTTTCCTCTTCTGCCTCTTCTTTCTCTTCAGCTCTTTTTGCTTTTCTCTTATCTCTTCACCTTCTCTCACTCTTATTTTAATTAGGTAGGAGGTGGTATATGTATCTTGTGGTTTAACGGGGTAAGAAGCTACCACTGGCTGCAGGCTAAATTTGTGGTGGGGGTCTCTTGGAAAAAATAGGCCGGAGTGAGGCCCCCACCCTCTTTCTTCCATTACAACACCTGCTCCTTCAACCTTCTACTGTCCCTTCCCCTTTTCAGTCCTACCTCCTCCCTGCTCAACCATTGTATTCTTCCATCACCCGTGCTCTGCTGTCACTCATCTCACCTGGGCCACTATTTTTGTCATGATTGAGCGCCGTGTTTTGGCGTCCAAACATTTTTAGGCGAGAAATACTCACTTTCCAACTTGCGGCAACGTTTAGATGCCGGCGCCAACCATGTGCGGCAGTTTAAAGATTTTTGCCGCAGACACGAGTCAAAACGGGATCGGGTGCCGTTTTTCTGGACTCAATAGATTTTGGCCGTCGACGATTTTTTTCCAGCGCGACGCACATTGCCCAAAAGCCCTGCAAAAAAAAACATATGTTAACTTAAGGAATCAGCACGGGGCACAAGAGGATAGGAGCGAGGCAATAAGAATAAACGATAAAATACCTCTTTTTTTTCCCCACAGGGAGCTCTTTTTGGAACAAGGAAAGATGATTTCCGGGCCGAAAGGACTGCTCCCCCTGCTGCATTTCTGGGCCGAAAGGACTACTCCCCACCGGCTGAACCCGCTGCAATCCTGGGCCGATTGGCCCTCCACTCAGTCGCGCTCCCTTTGCGAGTTGAAGTTCGGGTGCGGGAAGGCCATTCAGCCAGGGATTGCAGCGGGACCAGCTGGGGGGTGGGGGAGCGGTGGCAGCAGATCCAGTCGGGGGGTGCGGTGGTTGCGGGTCCAGCCGGGGGGGGGGGAGGGGGAGAGGTTCTTTGTGGGCATTTCGGCAGCGGTGGGGTAGAAGTCCTTTCGGGAGGGCGGGCTTCAGCTTGCTTCAGCATCTCTGGTTGCCCAGGCAACTTCAGCTTTTCGCGCATGCCCAGAGAATTTTTCGCGCAGACTTGAAGCTCCGCACCCCCCCAGAGTAACTTCGGAGAGCGCTGCACCAAATTCAAATATTTCTTTGGTAAAAGTCCCGATTTTTTTTTTCTGGCGCAAACGTACACAAATAAAATCGTACCTTAACATGCGCGTGTGCCAAAAATCCAGCAAGTGGAAAATAGGGGCCCTTTAACCCTCTATTCACTCCCCCAAATTCCCTCTCTCGCCCCAAGGCCACAAATTTCCCTCATGTTCAACCAGTTTCTCTTCTCTCCTCACTCTCCTACCATCTCTCCCTATCTGCTTCACTCAAAGACTGCTATCAATTTTTTTTTTTAAATGGCGTCTTTCTTTGTCTATGTCTCTCTCAAACGACCCCATTTTTCTTTCTCAACCCATCTCTCACAAAACTTCTCTCTTTCAGTGCCCCTCTCTTTCATTCAACTTTCTTTCTCTGATCCTTATCTCAACCCCTCATTTCTCAACATCCTCCTCTCTCCCAATCCTAGTGTTTCTCTTTCTGTCAACCCTCTCTCTTTCAACTCATTTGCTCATTTTCTCTCAACCTGCCTTACTCGCTCAATTCCCTCTTTCAACCCCTTTCTCAAACCCCAACTCCCTCAAACTACACTCTCAAACCTTTCTCTCCCAAACCCTTCTCTCTCCCAACCTTGTGCTCTGTGTGCCTCTCCTTCTCAACCTCCCTATTTTCTCTCAACCCCTCTCCCTTCTAGCCTCCTTTTCTCTGCATTCAAATTTCCACACATTTTTTCAAAAAAAATCTAATTAGAATGAAAGAAAAAAAGAAAGGAACTTACATTTATATCGCACCTTTCACAATCTTGAGACGTCCCAAAGCACTTCACAGCCAAGGAAGTACTTGTGAAGTGTAGTCACTGTCGTATTATAGAGAAACGTAGCCATCTAGTTGCGGACAGCAAGGTCCCACAACAGCAGTCTCTCTATTTGTGTCTTTCTCTGTCTCCCCCTCTTTCTTGTCTGATAGGCTTTAAAAACTAGAGTCTCTGTCTCACAGGTGTACATGATTAGCATTAACCTTTGATAGCTATCAATAAAATATAGGCGGAGGGAATAGTTGTGTGCAAGATTCAACTCTTTTTTAAAAGTTGAACATTAGCATGAACAAGAACAGACTCTCAGTCATACCCGCTGTCCAGCCGCTTAATACATTTTCAAAGAACACAAAACAAAAGTTACAACAGGTGTATAATTAGTACAGTGGTTGGCTCTTTCACACTGACACAGCCTCTTTAAAAAAAATCTCAATTAAGCTCAAATGAAATTTGTCCCCTTGTTTTTCACAATTTCTTCAAGAAAAACTACAAGCAGAAAGTGCCGGAAGATTCAGAAGGATGTTGCATCAGTACAACTAACCGAACAACACTGGTGGTACCCTGGTATTAGGTGAAATGCTTAGACTGCACAATCGAAATTCAGCTCAAATAGTCACAGGTCTGGGCAATATCAACACTGAGCCAAGGCTTTTGGGAAAAGCTGAAATCTTCAAGTAACAACTTTAATGATGGAATTAAAAGACCAAAAAGAAAACAAATAAATTTAATCATGTGAAATATGCAATTTTTTTCCAATTTTTATGTTTAAACCCTTATTTTAGACAATTTCAGTTACTGAGAAAAAATGGTGAATGAAATGTTTTTAGAAACATTCTGGAAAATATGTGGGAGCCTGGAGACTAGACTGCACAATCAAGATAATACGCTCACATAGACAAAACCCATAATAAATGTGGGCATAGGAATTTATCATGGGAAAAAGCTGAAACAAAAAATGTGACAAGAAATCAAGTGGTGCAGACCGAAGATGTTTAATAAGGTATAGGTAGATAACATGCTTAGAATTTCCTCAGAGCTGCTCCCACTCCTCTGCCGAAGCAGGAGCAGCTCTGAGGAAATCTCCGGCCCAAATATCCAAAAGACATCTGCTGCACCACAGACTGAACAGAATAGAGTGGTAAAAATCGGGGCTATACTTTGTTAAAATTGGATGCCTGGAAATTCTAAAATATGTTTCAAAAGTTACATTTAAACATTACTCAGGATTCCTGCTCAAAAGATGTGGACTAAATTACTCAGCCATTCCTAACAAAATCTGAAAACAATCACAAAGTAAACTTTAAAGCTGTGACTACAGAGTTTAGAAAATAGCACATTCTAGAAAATCTGCAATTTGCCACTGCTGGTTTGGTGTTTTAATCATTTTCAATGGGATGGACTATAAAACCAAAATCAGATTTGGAATAAACATGTTTAATATTAACAGTGCTCGAAAAGTCAATTAGCCTTCATTTAAAATTCTTCCCAAAAGTACAGGAGAATAATAGAGTGCAACTTCTGTGATTTAGTACATGTCTTCATAAGCTGATAAACAAAAATTATTCGACTCATTAAAGCTGATTCATTTCACAGTTTTGAAACTCTCCGGCAACATATTCTCCCTTGAAGAATTCTTACTGTGCAGCTCTATAATCTTTAATAACAATTAAAGTCAACAGTAACAATGTAGTAGATACAGGTACAGAAAAACAAGGCGGCAGTATGTGTGCATCGACTGGATTGTGGTCTGCTTGAGCAAACTACTGCACATTACATTCAAAATGGTGGCTGCATGATGAAGATATCTGCACCATAATCGCAAAACGCTTCAATATCCAGCAGGCAATTCATTAACATTTCCTAAAATATATTTAGCTTTACTATAATTGCAGTTCAACAAAAGGTTCAAGAATACGATTCAGTCACAGAACCTGACCAAAAGATCAGCAAGCAGACTAGGCATTGAACATGTACATCTTTACGGACCTGTTAGCTTACTAACATCCTTTTGATATTATCTACCTGTTATACATTTTCATTCATTTTCCCCTTATTAAAATATTTTTTTTTACAAACATGTTTCATGTACAAAAGGGGGGAAAAACATGATTTAAGCATGTAACAGCATAGCCCCCAAAAAAGAAAGGTGATGGAAGGAATTTTAATCTATGGTTTTAAAGATGCATTTTCTCTCAAGATGCCATTCGGGCAGCTTAGTTTTGTGTACACACAGAATTATTACAACAGAAACACAATGCATACGATGCAGCAGATGGAACACATGACTACAGAAACTGAACTAAACATTACTGGAATAAAGCATTGTCTTAGTCCATCCCTTTCCCCGCTCAAATCTGAGGACAAAGCTAATGACATTGGCCTTAGGGTCCCTTGGTTATACAGCCGTGATGGACACAGCTGGCAGTTATTCAGAGCTGCTTAACCTCGTCGCCTCCAACATCTCCTTGCTATAGCCAAGGCCAACAGCTGATTTCCAAACAGCTGCGTGACAATATGCACCTGACCCCTGACCTCACTGGCTTTCCTCAGAAAATCAAAGGGCAAAACAGAGTCTGTTGCCGTGGTAATAGATCTGTAGAGCGCTGCACAGATGTCACACAAATAATGGTGGAGGCCAGAAGAACGACCACCAGAGGGAGCTTTAGTACAGTTTTCCATTAACATAAGAACATAAGAAATAGGAACAGGAGTCGGCCATACGGCCCCTCGAGCCTGCTCCGCCATTCAATAAGATCATGGCTGATCTGATCATGGACTCAGCTCCACTTCCCCGCCCGTTCCCCATAATCGCTTATCGTTTAAGAAACTGTCAATTTCTGTCTTAAATTTATTCAATGTCCCAGCTTCCACAGATCTCTGAGGCAGCGAATTTCACAGATTTACAACTCTCAGAGAAAAAATTTCTCCTCATCTCTGTTTTAAATGGGCGGCCCCTTATTCTAAGATCACGCCCTCTAGTTCTAGTCTCCCCTATCAGTGGAAACATCCTCTCTGCATCCACCTTGTCAAGCCCCCTCATAATCTCATACGTTTTGATAAGATCGCCTCTCATTCTTCTGAATTCCAATGAGTAGAGGCCCAACCTACTCAACCTTTCCTCATAAGTCAACCCCCTCATCCCCAGAATCAACCTAGTGAACCTTCTCTGAACTGCCTCCAAAGCAAGTATATCCTTCCATAAATATGGAAACCAAAACTGTACGCAGTATTCCAGGTGTGGCCTCACCAAAACCTTATATAGCTGTAGCAAGACTTCCCTGCTTTTATACTCCATCCCCTTTGCAATAAAGGCCAAGATACCATTGGCCTTCCTGATCACTTGCTGTACCTGCATATTATTCTTTTGTGTTTCATGCACAAGTACCCCCAGGTCCCGCTGTACTGCAGTACTTTGCAATCTTTCTCCATTTAAATAATAACTTGCTCTTTGATTTTTTTCAGCCAAAGTGCATGACCTCACACTTTCCAACATTATACTCCATCTGCCAAATTTTTGCCCACTCACTTAGCCTGTCTATGTCCTTTTGCAGATTTTTTGTGTCCTCCTCACACATTTCTTTTCCTCCCATTTTTGTATCATCAGCAAACTTGGCTGCGTTACACTCAGTCCCTTCTTCCAAGTCGTTAATATAGATTGTAAATAGTTGAGGTCCCAGCACTGATCCCTGCGGTACTCCACTAGTCACTGGTTGCCAACCAGAGAATGAACCATTTATCCCAACTCTCTATTCACCATTCTGTCTGATAGGCCATAAGTATTTGCAAACCAGCTGATGGTATGTTCAATGAAAAATTTTCAATTCAAGTAGTTCTTCATAAATGTTCAAATTCATTACATAAACAACTAACCGCTCTAGTACAAAATAATTCATAATGATTCAACATAGACTTTAAAACAACTAATTACAATTACTTATTTGTACAATTGTTTCTCAGTAATTTTGTCAGAACAATACTAAATTTGAACTTGTTTATTTACTTTAGATTGTAATAAAACAGCTACATCACCACATAACAATATTTCAAAATATGTGATTTTTATGCAAGAACATGCCTGCTTGTTATTGAGAGATGAACCTACTGTTCTCTTGTCTCCAGTACCCTGGTCCACACCCTCCAGCTTAAATCTAATCGAACATATTTGTTCAGTATTCACACTGTACTGTAATGTTGCAAACTGCATTGAAGATTTCATAACAAGAATCAGGTATGTCCTACAGAATCTTAAATAGACCGATTTTATTGTGGAGCTGTCAGTTCAGTACTACAATAACTACAGCCCTAAATGTTCCACAAGTCTGTTTTGCTGTTGTGCTGAATAAGTAAAGTTTTATATCATCTAAATTCTGAATTTCTCAGGGTTCACTTGTATATCACCAATGCCACTCAGTGGATTATATGGAAAAGCTTTACATCACCCAGAGCAATCATACAGGTACACAGGAGAACAAAAGTACAATTTTCCTGATTTTAGCTACAAAGGTCCTGAACATTCTTCGGTTGCTACTAGAACATTCTGCAATATAATAAAAATCCTCTCACCGAGGAGAGTAATTCAAATGTTTTTTATTCCAATTAATGACTTTCAACTTTCAAAATATGAACTTCTTGACACAGGATTTCCTACAAATCTCTGAAGGAGTCGTAAAAAACGAGTAATGAATGCTGCCAAAAAAACAGTAATGATGGATGGCTACCTGCACTATGCCATAGAACTGAGGAAAGGCCGGTCGATCTGTAGTTGAGGCCTTTGATCAGACTTCTAATCTCCATACCCAAGTACAGTGAAGGTGGACTCTACTGTTTCCTTTCACTATTTGACAGCTTTCACTATCCAGGCTTAAACATTAGCAGAAAGCTCCCCACCAACACTGGCATGAACTGAAGGAGGTGATTGCCTATTGCCCGCAATGTATTGGAGCACCTTGTGAAGAGATCCTCCATCAGTCTCGGCATCCTGAATCAGTCTTCAATATTCTAAATCTAGTCTTTAGAAATTCAAAATTCTACATTTTCAAAAACTGTAAGAATGCATAAGACATAAAACTCTTGGCCTAAATTATAAAAACATGGCAATCTTATTAATTTTGTTTTGCTGCAAAAATTCTTACAACGGCACTCAAAGGGTTACAACGTGCACTTCACTGCAGCACATTTCATGCAGTGTCAGCTACAAATAACAGGCAGTAGCAGCACAGGATGTGCCAATACTCTTACGAGACCGATAGCAATGATGGTGACAGCATAATACAGCTCTTAATCTAGAGGCGCTCATTTTCACCTGCATTCAACAGACAAACTAGCTTTAATCGGTAGGAACCGAAACTAGTAGATACTGGTTCTGTTCGGTCATTAATTTTATCACTTACTGATTACCTAAAAGTGCTTTTCATTTTTTTTGTATAGGAAATATGAAAAGTAAAGAGAAATCTAATAAAATTTGAGTTTGAAAGGTTGGTATCAATAGCTGTTAAAGTCCACCTACAGTATCATATGCTGTGTCGCTGAGCAAGCTTTCAAATCTAGTAAAAGCCGCCACTTAACATTTTCCTTTGATTATTCATTCCCGGGATCTGAACATCGCTGACCTGGCCGGCATTTAATGCCTATCCAGTTTTTAATACAACTGAGTGGCTTGCTAGGTGCCTTCAGAGGTCAGTTAAGAATCAACCACGTTCGGATGGGACTGGAGTCACTATTCCCTAAAGGGCATTAATGAAGCAGTTGTATTTTTACGACAATCCAACAGCTTCATGGCCACATTTACTGATACTAGCTTTTTATTTTTTGAAACTGAATTCAAAATTCTCAAACAGCCATGGTGGGATTTGAACTCACGTTCTCTGGAGCATTGATTCAGACCTCTGGATTACTAGACCAATAACATGACCACTACACACTTGTTTTATTGGCTGCAGTATAGCTCTGCAAGAAAGTATTTTTTGCCTGTTTCCTGGGGTGATGGGAGGGGTAAGTCAGGTTTCAGAATTTCATCTAATATTAAATAAAATACATTTTAAAATGTACTTTCGTTCAATTCAGGTCAAACAATTTGACCTGACCACTACAGCAGCAATATCTGGCTAATGACCTTTACAATCCAAATATTAAATGTTCCTTGTTCTTTGGTGTTGCAGCTGAGAGAATAATTTGGATATACTAGTTTAGATTATTTTGTATAATGTGACTTTTTAACACAAAGTTCTGCTCTATGGTGCTACATCTGCTGCATTTCACTGATTATGAGGTGCACTAGCCTGCAGTCTCATTCTCCCGTCTGAAAGAGGACAACATGGAGGCAGGAAGGAAGCAGGAATTGAGATTTCAAAATCACTTTCTGAAAATCTTCAGGTTTCTCAAACATTTTCTGTTCATGATTGCAAAATATATTTTTTTGAAATGGGACGAGAGCTAATTATGAATATAACTTCAGTAACGGACAGTGACATCTAGGATTACAAACCTCACCGATATCAATCATACAATGAGAGCCTGTTAATTCCTACTCTAGGTTAATAATTCTACCCCTGCAGCCAGATGACTGCAAGAGCATTAAAACCCTTTTGTGCTGCTTAAAAAGAAGCTCGTGGCATGTCTGGCTGCAAAACAGTTAAATAAATTAATCTCCCTCTAAACATTTATGCACAGTACCTCCTGATAGGCCTCTTTGGATTTCAGAGCTGCAGCCATCTGCTCCTGTGTGTATGGATAAATGACCGAGCGGTACTGTGTGCCAATATCATTTCCTTGCCGCATACCTGCACATCAAAAAAACAAGGTTGATACATTTACAGACTGCAATATGTAGTGTAGGGTTACATTAAGTATTTTGCAATTCATAAATGCTTGGTGGATAGAAAGGATTGATAATGAATAAGGCGTGACTTTTGTCGAGCGTATTTGATTAAAGCAGTACTGCTAATAATGAAATATTAATGGAAAACATGGTTCTTAGTGCTTACCACCACAGAATACAAATTTAGGATGTTATGTTAGAGAAATCTATGACAATCTAAAGGAAATTCCTCTTTTAATAGAAAGAATGGGGGGTGGGGGGAATACTCATGATCTTCCCATAACTAATGACCTGCTAACAAAATTGGATTCTCAGTAAACGCACATTTCAAAGCCACACATTCCCATAATTTTTTTTGCAGGTTGTTAATTATGAACAAAAGGAGCAATTCATCTATCCTATTTTTCGCTAAAAGAGGAATTTTGGCTCGAAAGTCTAATTTGGATCATTACACTGTCCTTCATGAGGCTACACAGACAACTATATTAAAGCCAGTAATTTTTTTTTCCCCCAAAGGTGCCAATTTTGAATCGTTCTCACATTTCCCCAAGACGATTTAGGGTTTAATTTGTTTTGAGGAATGCAAATACATGTTAATGTTCAGTCAGAGCTATCGTTTGAGGAAACAGTTTTACGGCACTGATGCACAGCAGGTGCCGGTTTGAAACTGTTAACTGCTCAGACTGATGTGGATCAGTTATACTGCCAGCCCCGAGTCATGCCCTGGCCAGGCAAAGTGGTGCTTGGCACATTTGCACTTGAATCCATATTCATTGGTGTCAAAATCCCAGTTAATCCTAATGTTAGTGAAGAGCTAACAGGGCCTTTGGCTCTTTGCCAACATTAAACAGTTTAATAAAGTTCCTAGGCAGTCCAACAGAGTGTCTGAGAACTTTATAAAGTTTGCTTTGCACGGGACGCAGTCACACTGCAGTCAGTGGAAACCTGAAGTCACGTGACAAGCCTTTTTTGCTTTGCCGCAATTCTATCTGGCTGATTTCACCCTTCAGTTAAGCTACAAAAGCAGAATCAGATCACCTCACATCGACGTAAACAGTGTCATGTAATTGATCTGTTGGATTCAAAATATGCACTCCCCAAATACTCTCTCTCCAGCATGGGCGATACAACAGTCTGAGCTGTGAACTTCTCCCTGCCTTCTGTGTACAGCACTCAATGGACAATCAAAGAAGATGAGGGTACAGCAGACAATCGGACTAATTTACATGCTGTCATCAGATGTCAAATTTAAACATTAATACAGTTGAAATTCCAATGTTAAAGGATAAACTTTATTTAAATTATTCTTCATTTATGCTGTCAAAGTTTTTTTTACTGAAAAATGTCGACACACGTTTAGAATTTGGATTATCTGCAAATTTGATGATATAAGGGACAGAATTCTATACTGTCCTGTGCAATGCGTTGATGTACTGTGTGTTTCACTGTAAGTAATGTGCAGCTTGTGCCAACCATGAATTAGCCCCCAAGTCTGTAAAATATTGTGCAGCAAGCTGATTGCAAAAGGTCACATGTGAAAATTAATTAAAATGAACTGGTACTTGGGGGCAGCATCAGCAATGTCCCACCTCTGCTTTCTAATATAAATGAATTTGTAATAGATTCAAACTTAACCAATAATGGTGCAGGGGGGATATATCAGAATAATACCAGGGACAAGGGGCTTCAGTTATGTGGAGAGACGAGAGAAGCTGAGATTGTTCCCTTTAGAGCAGAGAAGGTTTCGAGGAGATTTAATAGAGGTATTCAAAATTATGTGGGGCTTTACGAACATACGGACAATGATGGACAAGGAAAGTCCTGCTGGTCCATCCAGCCTATCCGACAAGATAGAGTAAATAAGGAGAATAAGGTAACCAGAGAACACAGATTTAAGATAATTGGCAAAAGAACAAAAGGGGAGAGGAGGATAAATGATTAATGCAGTGGATGGTTATGATCTGGAATGTACTGCCTGGAAGGGTGGCGGCTGTTGATTCAAATGTAGCTTGTAAAATTGAATGAATACTTTAAAAGGAAAAACTTGCAGGGCTATGGGAAAGAGTAGGGAATGGGACTAATTGGACAGCTTTTTCAAAGAGCTGACATAGGCACAATGGGCAGAATCTATTATTCTATGATAATATTTACATCACAGATCATATATAAGTTGATCTTAAAAACTTTACTGCAGAGCAAGCAGTGCCAGTGAAAGAATTGTCTGCTTATATTGAAACAACTAAAATGGGGTCCATTTCAGTACAAGGTAACGTTCTTTTCATTGAGAAAACTAGGCGAATGACCAATGACCATTGTGTACATGGGTGTAGCATCAACATAGTGTAAGATACCACTAAGGGTGAAAAGGGTGGGACGGAACACTAGTCAAGTTAAGAAATACTGTTTAGATGGCACCAAGCTTTGCTTTTAAAATCCTGAAAGAATGAAAGAGTTCCACCATGCTGAGGGCCTGGGAAAGAATGAATTGAAGTAGATGACAATTTCAACACAGTGGTGATGTAGGGCAAAAGTTTTGGCCTCAGTTGCTCCTGATTTTTTGGAGCAACTGGTGTAGAACGGAGTATCTTAGAAATTCAAATTCTCAGCATTTAGTTTGCTCCAGTTCTAGTCAGTTAGAACAGTTTCACTTTGGAACAGAATTTTTTTTTCAAAAGGGGGCGTGTCCGGCCACTTACGCCTGTTTTCAAAGTTTCGTGAGTGAAAACTGACTCCAAACTAACTTAGAATGGAGTAAGTGAAGATTTTTGTAAGCTCGAAAAAAACCTTGTCTACACTTTAGAAAATCAGGCGTAGTTTACAAATCAGGCATAGGGAATGGGGGGGGGGTTTAAAGGGAAGTTTACAAACATTAAACACTTCAGTTTTACAAATAAAGAGCCATCATCAATAATAAATTATAAAAACATCAATAAATCAACCAATAAATCAATCAAAAAAAATTAATAAGAAATAATTTTTTTTTTAAATCAATAAATAAAACATTTTCTACTTACCGACTGCAGCACCGGGAGCCCCCCTCAGTGTGTCTCTGTCAGTGTCTCTATCTCTCTGTCTGTCTGTGTGTGTCTCTCACTCTCTGTCTGTCAGTGTCTGTGTTTCTGACAGCGAGGGGAGGGGGAGGAGGGGGTAGAGGGAGAGAGGGGGGGGCGGGGGAGGGGAGGGAGGGAGGCAGAGGGGGAGGGAGGGAAGGGGAGGGAAGGGGGAGAAGGGAGAAGAGGGGGGGAGAGAAGGGGGGGGGGGAGGAGAGGGGAAGGGGGGGAGGAGGAGAAGGGGAAGGGAGGGAGGAGAAGGGGAAGGGGGGAGGAGAGGGAAGGAGGGAGGAGGAGAAAGGGAAAGGGGGGGAGAGGAGAAGGGGAAAGGGGGGGAGAGGAGAAGAGAGAGGAGAAGGGGAAGGGGGGGAGAGGAGAAGGGGAAAGGGGGAGGAGAAGGGAAAGGGGGGGAGGAGAAGGGGGAAAGGGGGGGGAGAGAGAAGAAAGGAAGAGAGAGAAGGAAAAAGAAGGGGGGAGAAGGGAAGGAGAGGGGGGGAAAGGAAAGAAGGGGGGAAAGGAGAAGGGGGAAGGAGAAGGGGTGGAAAGGAGAAGGGGTGGAAAGGAGAAGGGGGGGAAAGGAGAAGGAGGGGGAAAGGAGAAGGGGGCGGGGGAGAAGAAGGGGGTGGGAAGGAAGGCTGAACGGGCCGGGCCGGGCCCAAGACTTCGGGCAGGGCCCGTCCCCAGCACCAGATTTTACAGGTAGGTACGTTGGGTCGGGTCCGGGGGTCCGGGGTCGGGAGCGCAGTCGGGTCGGGGGGCGGAGGGAGGTCGGGTTGGGTCGGGGGGGGGGAAGGAGGGAGGTCAGGTTCATTCGGGTGGGGGGGGGGGGGGGAGGGAGGGAGGAAGCGCGGGTCGGGCCGGGTCGGTTGGGGGGAAAGCGCGGGTCGGGTGCAGTCCGGAGGGTCAGGTCCGGTCCGGTCTGGGGGCGGGGGGGCAAGCGGGAGTCGGGTCGGTGTCGGGGTCGGGTCCGGTCCCGGGGGGGGGGGGGGGGGAAGCGGGAGTCGAGTCGGGTCGGGAGGAAGCAGGAGCTGGGCGTGGGAGGCAGCCTTATGCACGCAGCCCCAGTGAGGCCATTCGGCCAGGGCTAGGGGCTGCGTGCTTCGGGCGCCTGGAGCTACTGCAGTTTTGGATGCCTGGAGCTACTGCACATGCGCGCCCACTGTAGCGCACATGTGCAGAGGTCCCGGCACTGTTTTCAGCTCAGGGACCTAGCCCCGCCCTCCACAGCTCGTGCTGCGCCGCGCCCGACTCCAGAGGACCTGCAGGGAGCCGGAGAATCTGTAAGGTTTTTTTAGGCGCAGTTTGTGGCGCGAAAAACGGGCGTCCAGGTCAGGGCTGCACCGTTCTAGGCGCTGCCTGAAACTTGGGCCCGTAGAGAGGAGAAACTTATAGGACAGTGTACTTGGAGCTTAGGCAGCATAAAAGGGATGTTACGAGAAGGACTGACCCTTGATAAGAATGTAAGAATTAGGAGCAGGAGTAGGCCATATGGCCTTTTGATACTACTCCACCATTCAATATCATGGCTGATCTTCAACTTCAACTCCACTTTCCCGCCCAATCTCCAAATCCCTTGTTTCCCCTAGAGTCCAAAAACCTCTCTCTATCTCAGCCTTGAATATACTCACGATTCAGCATCCACAGCCCTTTGGGGTAGAGAATTCCAAAGATCCTCCTCATCTCAGTCTTAAATGTCCGACCCCTTATCCTGAGACTATGCCCCCTAGTTCTAGACTCTCCAGCCAGGGGAAACAACCTCTCAGCATCTATCCCCCTCAGAATCTTGAATGTTTCAATGAGGGGATACAAGAATCGCTGAGATAGACAGACAGAGACAGATTGGGTATGAGTGTGAGAGAGATAGGGAGAAAAAGAGTGAGAGAGAGAGAAATCCAGCTGCAAACAGGCTACTTCTTGTTTTCAGGCCATTGATATTGGTGGGATCTGTTATCATCACCAGCATGTAACTGAATGCAACGTGCAGATAAACCAAAGCCTAAGAGAACTGAATTCCTTCCCCCAAAAGGAATAATATGCATGAAGATTCCTATTTCCTTTTCATAAATCCAACATGTTATCCTCAGCTCTATCCCTAAAGAGGCGCAACAAGCCTATTATTTCCTTCAGTGAGAAACGTTCATGCAGTCTACAAACAGATCAGGGCGAGAACAACAACTTGCATTTTTCAGAATAAGATCACAGTGAAATCAGTAATAATGGCAATATAAAAAGAATAGATGATTATAGAAGTTAGACCTATTTAGCATAAGTCAGATAAAGCATTATATTAAAACACTGGGATCTGGATTTTAGGCTGGATTTGGGGCGATAATGGCTGCGGGGCGGGAAAGTTAGCGGCCGGGAATAGTTTGCGCATCAGTAGGAAGTTTGGGCATCTGGGCCCTGCATCAGGGGCGCAGTGCTGAGGGAGGTGTTATATACCTCTTTTGGTGTTAGGATGAGAAACTCCCGAGCTAAAGAGCCGGCTCGCAAGCACTGAGAGAGATGCCTCGGGGGTGGGGGGGGGGGGGCCTAAAAAAACGACAAAAACATTCCCAAAACATTGCCCACACCACAACACAAATCGCTAAAAAAATTAAAAGAAAAAACAATCACACTTACCTTAGGAGTCCATTACTCACCTGTTCGCCGACGGGATGGTTGGACTGCCCTGATTTCCCAGGCGGTCACTGGGAGGCGTGCTTCCGGGCGGACGTGTCGGGCAGGAGCTCAAACTCGCGCCGGTGTCACAACCAGGGGCGTTGCACATCGGCGCAGTTCTTGCAGGCGGTGCTGCTCCACGCCGCCACAAAACCCGACCCGAAGATCGCTGCGGAGCGCTGGAGACCAACCTCACTGCCGCCATTGCCGCCGCTCTGGAGAGGAGCTGAAAATCCATTCTTGGCCACCTGTTTTTCAGCTGTAAATTTAGCACAAGGCCTCTGAACTACGGCAAAGTTGTGCTGGACACCATATTGACTCAGGTGACTATTAGTCGTCCAGGGTGCTCACCTGAAAGCAGCGGGGGACTAATAATAAATATATATAAGTTAGGGTCCTGCACCTGGTTAAGGAGCCGTCTGCCAAATTGAATTTTGAGAGTGCTGAATTGGTTTATGCTTAAACCCACCCACAATTCCTTGGTGGCAACAGTCGGGAAGGAGGCTGCACCAGATAGTAGGTAAGACTCTGGTTAGTCGCTTAAGCCTGCTTGTGGCCTTTTCGGCCCATTTCTGGCTGTGTTGGCTGGTCAAGTTGAATTCAAAAATTGTGGAGGGTTCTTTTTTCTGAAATTGCAGGATAATCTATACCGAGGAGTAAGTTGCACAATGTGAACATGGATGCACTGCCATTGGGGCTGGAGGATGAGGAGAGGATAGAGTAGCAAATCAGAGTGCAGAGATTTACTGGGAGAACATCTTTCAGCTGCCACCATCACTTTACAGCAACAATTGAGAGCTCCGATTCAAAACAACTGAACCACACCTCCCCTTTAAGAGGTGCAGGCTGCATTGAAATGGCATCACTGCCACCCGATTTGCCGTCCCCCATAATTGGAAAGCTGCTAATAAACAGTGAGTATTGCTGGCAGCTTGCCAATCATCACCAAATGAGGCACAGCCACCAATTTGACTTGTGTTTCTCACCGGCGTCGGTGGGCGTGCCTATCGACTGCTATGTCCATTTGGCAGCTATTTTCAGTGCAAATTGAATTGAACGGGTTTCCCTTGTTGCTTAACATGTTTTTTCTCGGTTTCCCAGCCGCAGCCAACCAGAATGAGCTGTGGGCGGATAGGCCTGCGGCAGCAGGCCGCAGTTGGGGAGCTGAGAGGAGGAAGGGGGTTTTAGAGGCCCGGGAAAGTGGGGGGGGGGGGCAGAGGATTGGAGGCCTGGTGGGGTGGGGTAAACTTGGAGATCAAGGCCAAGGGATGGAGTGATCGGAGGTCTTGGGGGAGGGGAGGGAGGTCAGGGAAAGATCTGAAGGGTCGGTGGTTGGAGGATGTCTGCATTGATGCTAACTCTCGTAAATCTATCGCGAAAGACACAATTGCTGAGTGAAATTAAACCTCACTCATGATCTTGTGATTCAACATTAAAAGCTTACGATTCAACACTGAAATCTCGCGATTTTACTGTCTAAAGTTCCAGTAACACATTTCTCACTGGTTCCTGCTCCCAGCAGCGGACCAACTTGATTGTCCATCAAGGCAGAATGGCGCTGAGCGGGAGTTGAACAGCATGGCAGTGCTCCAATTGGTCAGTGCACACAACGCCATTCAGCAATTGGTTCACACAGCTGTCCGCGGGGAGCCGGGGGCTGAGCAGAGCAAAGCCACGCTGTAACTGGTGGGAGCTTTTAGCGTCGGCTTCATTGGTCCATTAAGTTCTGGATGAGCAGTTCCCCAACGGCAGCACTGCGATTGGTTGAGGTAGCTGTCGCTCACATATGAGGCACGCCAGACTCATTCTAATATTTAAATTTCCAACCCTTTTCTTGGGAGCGGGTTGGCTGTCCATACCCCCGTCCCGCCTCCGTTAAACTCGGAAGTGGGTGGGTTGGGGTCGGGGTTCAGATTTTTTAGCACTTTACCCTCCCACCTGACCCAAACCCGTTCATTTTTTGGGGTTAAAATTCCCCCCAGTCTTCCTAGTGCGCCCGTTTTTGAAAGCAATCGTGTATTCATATCAACCTTGGCAGACAAAGAAAATCAAAATGTTTCAGTTATGGAGGCTCGACATTGAAGTTTTTAAAATACATGAACAGAACACAAAGAACAGTTTAATGAAAGCAAGTGAATGATGAAGGTGAAATATAATAATGTGTTTACAAAATTATTGAGGTGACATTCAGACACACATGGGTGTACAAACAGACAAAGACAAAGGATGGGAGGAAGGTTTAATGATATATTTAAAACTCACTGGCGGCGCCATTGCTAGTTTTGCTCTCACTGGTAAAATGGTGATAGCAAACAAATACTGCTCGTACATCAGCTGTTTTTTCACAGCTCGTCAGGCAACTGCACATAGTTAAAGGTGGTGATGTAGTTTTAGAAATAAAAATGACAAAACGGAGAGCAAGAACAAAATTTATGACAAAGTCTCATCCAGAACACCTCTGCATTGTCACACTACAGAGCAGTCTTTCCTGCCAACATTTATTAGTGACCTAGGGACTGAGAACAGTTACTGCAGATTTTATGCTGCATTTAATAAAAAAATAACAGCACCTCACGTCTAACTCGCTACAATTTGCATATGCATAAAATAACACATAGTAATCTATATTTTAGCAATAATCCTTTGATGTTAACTAAAATGAACAAGAAAGCTCTTGCTGTTACACAAGTTGAGTGCAATAGGGCCTTCTTGTTCATTTTAGTTAGCATCAAAAAAAATTTTTAAATACACAAAATGTACCAAGTGATATTACTCACTAAAAAACTGTGAATAGGTACAGCACAAATGATTGTTTGGGATGCAGTGAGAAGATGGAAGTAGTCTCAAGATGGGTTTGAACAAATGCTGAAACCAGGAATAGTGAACTCAAATTGTTTACCCAGATATCAGGGACTTTGTGTGGGGTGGGGGCGGAGGACTGGCTTGTGTAGAGACTGAATACAATTTTCTTTCACCTCAGACATCAAATCCAGACCGATGACATGAAAGTCTCTGCTTCTTTATTTGGGCTGTCACAACTCAGTTCTAGTAGGAACTGTGCTTTTTGAAGTCAACACAAAACGGTTTATAATTGACAATTGACCACAGAAGACCACAAGGATTGCAGGTGTGCCAAGCGGGAAGATGCACACTAATGCAGCTGGGGCAAATTATTGCATCACATTAGAAGGAATTTAATTCTACATCTTTCCTGCTCTGTAAGTAACCTACGAGTTCTCAATGCCGACACGGAGTGCCAAAAGTTTGAGAAAAGTGCTCCATTCAGCAAACATCCTTCAATTTGATGAGTACAAAAATTCATTTCAAAAGCATATAAATGAAAAAGTACACTTGTAAAACAGATAATGACACAACATCCTAGCACCAAAAATTCATGTAGGGTTTGCTGGGCTCTGATCATTATTTGCTATCAGAATCCCCATTGCTATTCTACTTGGTTCCAGCTAACTCCTATCTAATTACAGAAAGCAGTTATCAAACCAACTGACCTAGACCAATTGCAATCCAGAGGGTATCCAAGGGGGCAAGTGAACCTCATCAATTTTTTCCTATTGGGTTAGATCTGCAAACTGTAACAATAAGTATACAGATCGCCATTTGCAGACTCGGCCCATCACTATTCAAAACAGCAAACCTCTCTCCCCTCACCCACCCACCCCTGTCCCCACCAAAAAAATTGACACTATCAGGTTCATATGGAAACTTCCTGATCTGAACCTCAAGAATATATGATGTGCAGATTTCAAACTGTATTATCTGCAGATAAATGATTCCTATTCCCTAAAGAATGCGATAGAGTGTTCGGGGCTATATTACACTTCGCAAGTCAGTTTTGAAAGCTGCATGTAGAAATAAAGCAGTTTATGTAAAACTCAGTTATGGGCCTTGTCAGTTTAAAATGTAAACTTGCTGATTTAGATCTTAAAGCCAGGCCAGAGCAATTCTGAGAAAAGTCAGTGTTTCTTACACATTCCTTTTCTGTACTTAAATCTATTGCTGACCCAAACATGAAAGCAATCATATTGATCAGGGCCACAGACAGAATAGCATTATAGAGCAGAGGCAAAGTTATCTTTGGGGAGAGTTAAGGTTAGGACAGAGGATGAAAAAAAACCACATTAAACACCTCTTGTAGATAGCTACTGTTAGCGGATTATTGATATTGATGGTGGAGTATTTTGTTACGCCGACTATTCTGCTCTCCAAGCTCGTACTATATCCTGGCCAATATTTTGTACTACAGATTTAGTTCAGCAATTACTTCCAGGAGAGCAATAGGAATAGAATAAGATCATAAAAATAGAAGCAGGAGTAGGCTATTTGGCCCCTCTAACCTGCTCTGCCATTTAATAAGATCATGGCTGATCTGATCATGGGCTCAGCTCCACTTCCCTGCTCTCTCCCCATAACCCTTTATTCCCTTATCACTCAAACATCTGTCTATCTCCACCTTAAATATATTCAATGACCCAGCCTCCACAGCTCTCTGGGGCAGAGAATTCCATAGATTTACAACCCTCAGAGCAGAAATTCCTCCTCATCTCAGTTTTAAATGAGTGGCCCCTTATTCTGAGATTATGCCCTAATTTTAGTTTCCCCTATTAGTGGAAATATCCTCTCTGCATCCACCTAGGTTGAGAAAAGTTAAGTCCAAAGTGGGGAATGAGGTTAGATAGAAAGCCAGGTATGAAGGGGAGGTTTGGATCATGAGATCCAAGGAAAACTTGGAGAGGGGAGGTGTGGAATGCCAGCTCTGACAAGAATACAGGCAACAAGGGACTAAAGTAAACCAGTTCAACATAATGTGAGGAAGTAGGAAAGCCTGAGGTGCCTTAGTCTCTCAAACATAAAAACAGACTTACTTCAGAACATAGAAATTTACAGCACAGAAGGAGGCCATTTCGGCCCATCATGTCTACGCCGGTCGGCATAGAGCCGCATGGCCCTTGGTCAGCAAACCTAAAGGTTACATATAAACCTATGAACAATGATAGAAAGGCAAAGAGCACCCAGCCCAATTAGTTCACCTCACACAACTGTGACACCCCTTATACTGAAACATTCTACACTCCGCCCCAACAGGATTCATGTGATCTCCTGGGAGAGGCAAAAACTAGATAAAAACCCAGGCCAATTTAGGGAGAAAGAATCTGGGAAAATTCCTCTCCGACCTATCCAGACGACCGAAACTAGTCCAGATCACCCTGGCCGTATTCGATTCCCTGCAGTACTGACCATTATATCTGCGCCATCCAACAAAAGGTCATCCAGTCTAATCCCAATTACCAGCTTTAGGTCCGTAACCCTGCAGGTTATGGCTCTTCAAGTGCCCATCCAACTATCTCTTAAAAGTGGTGAGGGTTTCTGCATCCACCACTCTTCAAGGCAGCGAGTTCCAGATCCCCACAACCCCCTGTGTAAAGAAGCCCTCCCCTAAAATTCCCTCTAAACCTTCCATCAACTACCTTAAAACTATGCCCCCTCATAATAGCCCATTCCACCAATGGAAATAGGCCATTACTATCCACTATGTGCAGGCCCCTCAATATTTTGATCACCTCAATGAGGTCTCCTCTCAACCTCCTCTGTTCTAATGAGAACAAACCCAGCCTATCCAATCTGTCCTCATAACTAAGATTCTCCATTCCAGGCAGCATCCTAGTAAATCTCCTCTGCACCCTCTCTAGCGCAATCACGTCCTTCCTATAATACAGCAACCAGAACTGCACGCAGTACTCCAGCTGTGGCCTAATCAAAGTATTAGACAATTTAAGCATAACCTCCCTGCTCTTATATTCTATGCTTTGGCCAATAAAGGCAAGTATTCCGTATGCCTTCTTAACCATCTTATCCACCTGGCCTGCTACTTTCAGGGATCTGTGGACAAGCACTCCAAGGTCCCTTTGTTCATCTACACTATTAAGTGGCCTACCACTTAATATGTATACCCTTTCCTTATTAGCCCTCCCAATGTGCATCACCTCACACTTCTCTGAATTAAATTTCATTTACCACTGCTTTGCCCACCTGACCAGTAGATTAATATCCTGACTCCAGCCCATGACTTTCCTCTTCATTATCAACCACACAGCCAATTTTAGTGTCTTCTGCAAACTTCTTAATCATGCTCCCTATATTCAAATCTAAATCGTTGATATATATCACAAAATGCAAGGGACCCAGTACTGACCCCTGCGGAACCCCACTGGAAACATCCATCAATCGTTACCCTTTGCTTCCTACCTCCAAACCAATTTTGGATCCAACTTGCCACTTTGCCCTGGGTCCTATGGGCTTTAACCTTCATGACCAGTCTATCATGTGGGACCTCATCAAAAGCTTTGCTAAAGTCCATATATACTACATCGTACACACTACTCTCATCGATCCTCTTGGTTACCGCCTCAAAAAATTCAATTAGGTTAGTCAAACACCTCCCTTAACAAATCCGTGCTGACTGTCCCTAATTAATCCTTGCCTTTCCAAATGTAGATTTATCCTGTCTTTCAGGATTTTTTCTAATAATTTTCCCACCACTGAGGTTAGGCTGACAGACTTGTAATTACTTTCTCCCTTCTTAAACAAGGGTACTACATTAGCAGTCCTCCAGTCCTCCGGCAGCATGCCCAGATCCAAAGAGGACTGGAAAATGATGGTCAAGGCCTCTGCTATTTCTTCTTTTACTTCGCTCAACAGAACACTGGACTTCATATCAAAGTGGTTTTACTGTTGTTAGGAAGTAAAGATGCCTAAAAATGTATATGGTCATGCAATTAAAACTGCGACGTGAAAAAATGCTTTGTGTAAACTCTGATGTTCGAATGGCAGACGGAAGTCTCTTCAGATCAGAGAAATGCTTAGAAATGCTAATGGGCTTAGAATTCCAGTTAGAGGCTTCTTTCGGATGAACACCTCTGACCCGAAATTTTTTAACGAAAATAGTGGTCCCAGAGGCACCTTCGATTTTGGTCGGAGGCCTTCATTCCATGCGTAGTGAACAGAGAGATGACTTCGCCATACGTATGAAAAAGCTGGAGTCACGTGGGCCTGGATCACCAATCACTCTGCAGTGTTCTCATTGATAATAATGGGAACTCCATTTTTTGAGTTCCCATTACTATCAATGAGAATAGACCCCTAAAACAAGAAACACAACACAATAAATAAAAAATACACCTCACATATTTAAAATTAATTGAATTAATTGAAAATTAAATATTTTAGAAAAAATATATATATTTGGGATTTTTATTTAATGTGGTTTAATAGGGTTTAAAATAATTTTTCCTTAATGGACAGGGTTTTTACTATAAAAATGTGTATTTAAATTTAATTTTTATATGTTTTAAAACTCTTACGCTGGTAAAAGTAGGCTATACGCCTGCTTTCACCAGGCGTAAGAGTTTGAAGGACATTCGCTGGGCAAGAGTTGAACAAATAGCCCAATCTCACCCACGCAAGTGTCTTTCTCCCGGGGATGCGGAGGATCAGTCAAGAGAAATCTTGACAGACCAGAAAAGCCGTTTATGACGCATGCACATCGTGCCCCGAAAACTGTCTTTTGCGAGGCCTTGCCAGCCCGTCCGCACTTCGTACGGACCCAGTGAGGCCGGAATTTTAGCCCCAATGTCTTGGTTTCCTACAGAGGGTATAGTTCTTTGTACTGTATACAATCTTCCTGTTGTTAAACGATTATCTCTTGTTTTATTTATATATTTTATATATGGTGTTAAGGTAGGAACTGAAGTTAGGTTAACAGAACTGCTTGCGAAGATAATGGAAGAAGTTAATAGCATTTAACGTAAACACAGGCAGTTTGCTACGTTGTAAGGAAGTTAACGACTGAGAATGAGAAAGCTCGGCTTTGGGCCTCATAGTTCAAAGGGTAGAGGACTGAGGCCTTGTATTGATTACACCCGACAGAATAGGGACAGAGAAATATGAAAGGAATTCCACAGGAAAGCATCTTCGGGAAGGTATAAACAAAGACATGTGGCCAAAATCATAAGACATCTTTAGGGTGGGTTGTGGAAACAAGAATCAAGAAAAAGAACACGATATGGTATTGGATAACAAGTTTTTAGGCAAACATCTATAGGTCAAAAGGTGTCGTCAATATTCCGGTTCAGGCCTACCCCTAAAAGTAGAATAAAAGTGACCTCCCGCGAGCTTGTCCTCACAGACGGAAGAAGGAGAGAGAGAGAGAGAGAGAGAGAGAAAGAGGCTCACACAAGAGAGGGAGAAAGAGAGAAGGAAGCTCTAAACGAAAGGAAGAAGAGAATTGCTCACGTGTGTCAACCATCTGACCGATCGGATTGGTATCAGCTATTTGTCACGGTTGTATGTTTTTGCTGTATAGCTAATGTGTTATAGTCCGTCTTAAACTCTGATTAAACACAATGGGCTAGAAATTCAAAATACCGCTTTCGCTCCAATACCACTACGAGGCCTAAAATTCAAACTTTAATTTGCTCAGCGGTAAAAATCGGCATTGCACGAGGATTTTTTGAATGATAAATTTCATGCCCCTGCAGTGGTGACGCAGCCTACTTAAAAATCGTCCAGAGATGCAGAAGCCCCAAGGTTAGAGGCTCATGATACCACAGCACAACCATGCACCGCCAGCCTGGTTCACGGGTATCAACTCGGCACAGCGTCAGGATAGGTTTAATATATTCACAGAGCACAGCACACACAGCTCCTAACATGGCAGGCAGCTCTCTCGGAAGCCTCCGGAAATCTGCCTGGTTCTGTTTATTATTAACCCTGCACTTGCAGTACACAATACGTCCACATCCACAGTGTGAAGCTACATACATTACAAGCTTACAGACATTACACTTCTCCCTCATTAATGAAGAAATTATTATAACAAACATCATACATAACTTTCATGTTTATACATAACACAGGATATAAACTTTTTTTTTCCATATTTACAAATTTAATTTTACCACTTGTTTTCTGTTTCGAAGAGGATACCTTCGCTCTCGCACAGAACCTTACAAACATGGTGTCGATTTCACACTCATTCGAGGCTCATCCTGAGGAACGTTTTCCTCCACGGAATTTCCTTGATTTTCATTTCAACTCACTCTAACTTCAGGCTCTTTGTTTCCCTGACTCGGACTCAAACTTTCATTCTGATTCTCTCCTGGATTTGTTTCCAGTACATTGGATTTAGGATTTGCTACTGGTGTATCAAAACTATCTGATGAGTCAGAAATAATTGAATCATTCCCACCTTCAACTCCTTCCATGTCTGTAGGTAAAATATGATCAATATGAACAAACCTAACATGTCCATTATCAAACATCTTTACCAAATATGTGCGAGGACCACATATCTTCACCACTCTTCCTAGTAACCACTTTAACCATTTATGGTGATGGTTCTTCACTCTCACCTTCTGGTTTAATTTTACACCTCTCTTTTACTCTACCGTTACCATGATTCTCTTTCTGTCTTAATTGAGTCTCTTCTATGGACTGTGCCGAACTTGGTTTTAACAACGAGAATCTGGTTTGTGGCTGTCGTTTGAGAAACAACTCTGCTGGTGTTCTACCTGTATTTGTATGAGGAATATTGCGATATGTAATCAAAAAATTAGCCCATTTGTGATCCAATGACAACTGTCGTTTCCTTGGATTTGGATCTAACATTTGTTTTATGAGGGCACATTTTACAATTTGTACAGTGGCTCTGCTGCACCATTCGAAGCAGGATGGTATGGTGGAACCTTGGTGTGTTTCACACCATTTTTGCTCGTGAACTGTGCAAATTCTTCTGATCGAAATTGTGGTCTATTATCCAAAACAATTTCCTCAGGGAGGCCAAATGAAGAAAATAATTTTCGTAAAATGTCCAATGTTTTACTTTTTGTTATTTTCCACATTGGAAACACCTCAACCCACTTCGAATGGCTATCAATCACAATGAACAATTGTTGTCCTTCTAACTCAGCAAAATCAATATGTAGACTTTGCCACACCCTGGGAGGCCATTTCCAAGGCTGTAATGGTACTGATAGTGGTTGCTTGCTTACCGATTGACATGTCGTACAATGACTCACGATGTACTCTATATCTTTATCAAGACCTGGCCACCATAAATAACTGCGTGCAAAACTCTTGGTCAAGCACATTCCCAGGTGCTGGTCATGGAGGTCTCCTAATAATTTGGACCTGAATTTATTTGGTATAACCACTCTTGCACCCCACATGATACAATCTTTATCGACTGATAATTCATTCCTACGGATGAAGAATGGATTAATATCTTTGTCTGTTACCTGGTTTGGCCATCCATTTGCAATATACTCATACACCTTTGACATAACTGGGTCACGTTTGGTTGCTCTACCAATCTCTTCAGCTGTGACTGGCAGTTTATCAATGTATGAAAAATAAAGCACTTCTTCCCTATCGGGTGTAACTTGTGATGGGAAGGCAATCTAGACATTGCATCAGCATTACTGTGATCAGCTGATCGTCTGTATTCAATATCATATGTATATGCTGACAAAATCAAAGCCTATCTCTGCATTCGGGCTGCAGCTAATGTTGGAACTGGGGACTTTGGATGGAGGATTGCCGTTAGGGGCTTATAGAAACATAGAAACATAGAAAATAGGTGCAGGAGCAGGCCATTCAGCCCTTCTAGCCTGCACCGCCATTCAATGAGTTCATGGCTGAACATGAAACTTCAGTACCCCCTTCCTGCTTTCACGCCATACCCCTTGATCCCCCGAGTAGTAAGGACTTCATCTAACTCCCTTTTGAATATATTTAGTGAATTGGCCTCAACTACTTTCTGTGGTAGAGAATTCCACAGGTTCACCACTCTCTGGGTGAAGAAGTTTCTCCTCATCTCGGTCCTAAATTGATTACCCCTTATCCTTAGACTGTGACCCCTGGTTCTGGACTTCCCCAACATTGGGAACATTCTTCCTGCATCCAACCTGTCCAAACCCGTCAGAATTTTAAACGTTTCTATGAGGTCCCCTCTCACTCTTCTGAACTCCAGTGAATACAAGCCCAGTTGATCCAATCTTTCTTGATAGGTCAGTCCCACCATCCCGGGAATCAGTCTGGTGAATCTTCGCTGCACTCCCTCAATAGCAAGAATGTCCTTCCTCAAGTTAGGAGACCAAAACTGCACACAATACTCCAGGTGTGGCCTCATCAAGGCCCTGTACAACTGTAGCAACACCTCCCTGCCCCTGTACTCAAATCCCCTCGCTATGAAGGCCAACATGCCATTTGCTTTCTTAACCGCCTGCTGTACCTGCATGCCAACCTTCAATGACTGATGTACCATGACACCCAGGTCTCGTTGCACCTTCCCTTTTCCTAATCTGTCACCATTCAGATAATAGTCTGTCTCTCTGTTTTTACCACCAAAGTGGATAACCTCACATTTATCCACATTATACTTCATCTGCCACGCATTTGCCCACTCACCTAACCTATCCAAGTCACTCTGCAGCCTCATAGCATCCTCCTCGCAGCTCACACTGCCACCCAACTTAGTGTCATCCGCAAATTTGGAGATACTACATTTAATCCCCTCGTCTAAATCATTAATGTACAATGTAAACAACTGGGGCCCCAGCACAGAACCCTGCGGTACCTCACTAGTCACTGCCTGCCATTCCGAAAAGTACCCATTTACTCCTACTCTTTGCTTCCTGTCTGACAACCAGTTCTCAATCCACGTCAGCACACTACCCCCAATCCCATGTGCTTTAACTTTGCACATTAATCTCCTATGTGGGACCTTGTCGAAAGCCTTCTGAAAGTCCAAATATACCACATCAACTGGTACTCCTTTGTCCACTTTATTGGAAACATCCTCAAAAAATTCCAGAACATTTGTCAAGCATGATCTCCCTTTCACAAATCCATGCTGACTTGGACCTATCATGTCACCATTTTCCAAATGCGCTGCTATGACATCCTTAATAATTGATTCCATCATTTTACCCACTACTGAGGTCAGGCTGACCGGTCTATAATTCCCTGCTTTCTCTCTCCCTCCTTTTTTAAAAAGTGGGGTTACATTGGCTACCCTCCACTCGATAGGAACTGATCCAAAGTCAATGGAATGTTGGAAAATGACTGTCAATGCATCCGCTATTTCCAAGGCCACCTCCTTAAGTACTCTGGGATGCAGTCCATCAGGCCCTGGGGATTTATCGGCCTTCAATCCCATCAATTTCCCCAACACAATTTCCCGACTAATAAAGATTTCCCTCAGTTCCTCCTCCTTACTAGACCCTCTGACCACTTTTATATCCGGAATGTTGTTTGTGTCCTCCTTAGTGAATACTGAACCAAAGTACTTGTTCAATTGGTCTGCCATTTCTTTGTTCCCCGTTATGACTTCCCCTGATTCTGACTGCAGGGGACCTACGTTTGTCTTTACTAACCTTTTTCTCTTTACATACCTATAGAAACTTTTGCAATCCGCCTTAATGTTCCCTGCAAGCTTCTTCTCATACTCCATTTTCCCTGCCCTAATCAAACCCTTTGTCCTCTTCTGCCGAGTTCTAAATTTCTCCCAGTCCCCAGGTTCGCTGCTATTTCTGGCCAATTTGTATGCCATTTCCTTGGCTTTAATACCATCCCTGATTTCCCTAGATAGCCACGGTTGAGCCACCTTCCCTTTTTTATTTTTACGCCAGACAGGAATGTACAATTGTTGTAATTTATCCATGCGGTCTCTAAATGTCTGCCATTGCCCATCCACAGTCAACCCCTTAAGTATCATTAGCCAATCTATCTTAGACAATTCATGCCTCATACCTTCAAAGTTACCCTTCTTTAAGTTCTGGACCATGGTCTCTGAATTAACTGTTTCATTCTCCATCCTAATGCAGAATTCCACCATATTATGGTCACTCTTCCCCAAGGGGCCTCGCACAATGAGATTGCTAATTAATCCTCTCTCATTACACAACACCCAGTCTAAGATGGCCTCCCCCCTAGTTGGTTCCTCGACATATTGGTCTAGAAAACCATCCCTTATGCACTCCAGGAAATCCTCCTCCACCGTATTGCTTCCAGTTTGGCTGGCCCAATCTATGTGCATATTAAAGTCACCCATTATAACTGCTGCACCTTTATTGCATGCACTCCTAATTTCCTGTTTGATGCCCTCCCCAACATCACTACTACTGTTTGGAGGTCTGTGCACAACTCCCACTAACGATTTTTGCCCTTTAGTGTTATGCAGCTCTACCCATATAGATTCCACATCATCCAAGCTAATGTCTTTCCTAACTATTGCATTAATCTCCTCTTTAACCAGCAATGCTACCCCACCTCCTTTTCCTTTTATTCTATCCTTCCTGAATGTTGAATACTCTTGGATGTTGAGTTCCCAGCCCTGATCATCCTGGAGCCACGTCTCCGTAATCCCAATCACATCATATTTGTTAACATCTATTTGCACAGTTAATTCATCCACCTTATTGCGGATACTCCTTGCATTAAGACACAAAGCCTTCAGGCTTGCTTTTTTAACACCCTTTGTCCTTTTAGAATTTTGCTGTACAGTGGCCCTTTTTGTTCTTTGCCTTGAGTTTCTCTGCCCTCCACTTTTCCTCATCTGCTTTTGCCTCATTTTTGTCTCCCTGCATAGGTTCCCATCCCCCTGCAATATTAGTTTAACTCCTCCCCAACAGCACTAGCAAACACTCCCCCTAGGACATTGGTTCCGGTCCTGCCCAGGTGCAGACTGTCCGGTTTGTACTGGTCCCACCTCCCCCAGAACCGGTTCCAATGCCCCAAGAATTTGAATCCCTCCCTGCTGCACCACTGCTCAAGCCATGTATTCATCTGCGCTATCCTGCGATTCCTACTCTGACTAGCACATGGCACTGGTAGCAATCCCGAGATTACTACTTTTGAGGTCCTACTTTTTAATTTAGCTCCTAGCTCCTTAAATTCTTTTCGTAGGACCTCATCCCTTTTTTTACCTATGTCGTTGGTACCAATGTGCACCACGACAACTGGTTGTTCTCCCTCCTATTTCAGAATGTCCTGCACCCACTCCAAGACATCCTTGACCCTTGCACCAGGGAGGCAACATACCATCCTGGAGTCTCGGTTGCGTCCGCAGAAACGCCTATCTATTCCCCTCACCATCGAATCCCCTATCACTATCGTGCTCCCAATCTTTTTCCTGCCCTCCATACAAGTATTTGTGAAACTTCTTGACCCCAAAAATTAATGCCAAATCTTCCCTTTCAATTTGCGCATAATTACTCTCACTGGCACTGAGAGTGCGTGAAGCAAAAGCAATTGGTCTCTCCTCCCCACTACTTGATACATGAGAGATTACTGCCCCAACTCCATACAGAGAGGCATCACATGCTAGCTTAATCTCCTTAGATATGTCATAGTGAACTAACATGGTGCTCTCTACCAATTTGCTTTTACACCCCTTGAATGCTGTATCGCATTCTTTTGACCCCTTCCAATGGACCTGTTTTTTTCAAAAGTTCATTCAGTGAATGTAATACTGTAGCCAAATTTGATAGGAACTTCCCATAATAGTTCAAAAGACCCAAGAATGAACGAATTTCAGTGACATTCCTGGGAGTGGGTGCATTTCTAATTGCATCCAATTTTTCCATGGTTGGATGTAAACCATCTTTGTTTACTCTATGCCCTAAGTACTCCACTGAGTTTTTAAATAACTCACACTTACGAGCAGACACTCATACTCTGTGCTTCTCTAGCCGTTTGAGGACTTCATTTAATATGTTATTATGAATTTGCCTATTTGGTGCTGAAATTAGTATGTCATCCAAATAACATACTACCCCTTCAATACCTTGCAAAATCTGGTTCATCACCCCTTGGAATATGGCAGGGGCGGAAGACACGCCAAATGGTAGCCTATTAAATATAGGCCTAGATGAGTATTTATAGACCTACATGACTTGGACTCCTCATCTAGTTCAAGCTGTAAGTAGGCATTCATAAGATCCAGTTTTAAGAAGATCTGACCACTTGTCAAGTGTCGTGAACAAATCTTCTATATTTGGCATGTATTGGGGACTTTACCCTCTAGAACCTGGTTTACGGTTTCTTTATAAGCACCACACAACCTTACCTTGCCATCAGACTTGGGTACAACAACAATGGGTGTAGCCCAATTACATTGATCTGTCTTACAAATAATGTTCTCAGTCTCTAGTCTTTTGAGTTCTTGCTTAACTTTCTCCTTGAATGCATATGGTACGGAACGTGGCTTGTAGTAAACCGATCTAGCCTCCTTCTGTACCCTGACACTCGCCTTGAAGCCTTGGATCGGACTGCCCGTTTCGCAGAACATTTTCGGATACTTCTTGGTAACCTCATCCGTTGATGAGAATCTCGCTTCCACACAGAAAATCTTACTCCAATCCAGCTTCAGTGAGCTCAACCAATTTCTTCCTAGTAAGGCAGGCTTGTCTTCTTTCACTACTATTAGAGGCACGTTCTGAAATTGATCTTTATATTTCACCGGCACGGTGATACGACCTACCACAGGAATTTTCTCTCCCGAGTAGCCTCGCAGCTCTATCTTGGATTTCTCCAGTTGGAAATCACGCAATTTGTAACGATATAGTGTCTCCGGTACTACACTCGCAGATGCACCCGTGTCAATTTCCATTGGTATCTTGAATCCCTCAACATCTATGTGGATTTTGATGCTTTCTGGATTACTGTCCGTTAACCTCGTGCTCCTGATGATGTGTAACTCTAACATCTCCTCGTCCTGTTGTTGTTTTTCCATGCTATGTAGTCTCTTGGGATTTCTACTCATAGCTTTGAACGCTGGACTCATAGCTTTGAAAGCTGGTTTACCCGTCATTCGGCATGACTTCGCAAGATGCCCAATCTTTCTACAGAAGAAACACTCTGCCTTCACGTATGGACAACTTTGAACAATGTGTTGTCCCAGGTACCTATAGCACGACTTCGACGCTCTGTTAGAATTTCTAGTTTCTGAGACTTTGGGCCCCCACCGTCTTTTACTTTGAAACTGCAGGTGATTTACCTCGGTTGACTGACGACCGTAATTATTATTTAATTATTGGGAATATTGTTCGGCCATGCCCATCGACCTCGCTGTCTGATAAGCAATCTCAAAAGTCAAGTCATCTGTCGTCAATAACTTCCTTCTGATCGCATCATTTTTCACCCCACAAACAAAATGATCACGTAATGCTCGGTTTTGAAAGTTTCCAAAATTACAGTGCATCGATAGCTTTTTTAATGCTACAATGTAATCAATGATACATTCATCAGTCTTTTGATTCCGAATCCCAAAGCAATAGCTTTCAGTAATTTCTAATGCTTTGGGGTTATAGTGCTGCTCCAGCTTCGTTAAAATTTCTTTAAGCGTTGTGCCCTTTGGCTCGTCAGGCACAAGCAGATTTACAAGGGTTTCGTACAATGCCGGACCTACCACCGATAAGAAGATCGCTTTCTTGCGTTCCAACACAGGCCGGTTCTGGACTGCATTGTCTGGAACTTCGATTATGTTATTTGCAGTGAAATACATTTCTAGCCAATGCACATACACTTTAAAACATTCCCGGTCGTGTCTATATTCCCCCAAATGTCCAATGACACCTGCCATTTTAATCTCTAGCTATTCACACCATGTGCTGTACTTTACCTTGGATTTTGTAGCTTTTTTCCAAAGACAGAAACTTCCAAAGTCTCTCCGTCGGCTGGCTGAATCCTTCACCAACAAAATTTAAGCTTTAAATCATCTGAAAAATCCCATCTCGCTGCCAAATGTGATATATTCACAGAACACAGCACACACAGCTCCTAACATGGCAGGCAGCACTCTCGGAAGCCTCCGGAAATCTGCCTGGTTCCGTTTATTATTAACCCTGCACTTGCAGTACACAATACGTCCACATCCACAGTGTGGCGCTACAAACATTACAAGCTTCCAGACATTACAGGATACAGAGGCACCAGAGGTGGGCACGGGTGGAAATAAGGAGCACAATGTAATTATACATGTGCACAGTGTTAGAAATAACCACTTTAAGGCTATCTCTGGTCACTTTAAATAATCAGGTTCGAGTGCAAACCAATATGGTGGGTACATTAATGGGCTAAAAATGCACCAACCTTGTGCCCGGTTTTTTGGCGAAAAACGGTGTGGCGCAAGATTCAAAGAAATCTTGCAGCGGCGGTTGTTAAATACCGCTGGGGAGAGGACCGCCGCCGTGCAAGACTCGAATAGCAATTGCACTAAAAATTTGGCTCAGTGCGCACCTGTATTCTGTACAAAAAAAAACGTCAGGGAAAAACCCTTGGAGCAGCGGTAAGAATGAAGACCTGCAAAAAAGATAAGTTAAAGTTTTTATTTTTAAATTCTTTTTCAGCGATTCAATAGTTTAATGTCTTGTGAATGTTTTGCCATTTTTTAGTTTTTGCAATTTTTTTTTGTGTTTCTCCTCCCCCCCCGCCACCCCCCCACAGCGGTAATCGGCCTCAGACTAAAGTTGGCGAGGACTGCGGAATCCTCGTGCAACGCCAATTTTTAATCGCTGGCCGCATTTTCTAACGAAACTTAGGCCTTTAAAAAATAGTGGTGTGATGCCAAAAAATATCGCTATCATCAAAAAACGTATTTGGTGATAGCGCAATCCATGTGCGCCATTTTAAAAAATGTTCGGATTTTGGAACATTCCGGATTTTGGAACTCCAGATTTGGGAGGTCAAACCTGTACTAAAAGAAGTACTAAAATCTAACACATATGAAGAAAATGGCTGGAAGAGGTCCAGACTGGGCACCTAGTTTTGCGGATGTTGCATTGAAGGCACTAGTTCAGGCGGTTGACAGGAGATCCTGTTCCTCCCTGGGGAAGAAAGCCCTCCAGGTAATACCTCCAATAGAGAGAAACTAATGAAGAGGGGAATGCCAGAAGCTTAGCTCCCAGTACATGGCTGTAACACCAAAAGAAACTCAATGACCTCACCAGAGTCGTCAAGGTAAAGATACTGCTCTCTTACTCTCTGCTCTCACCTCCTTGCTTTCAGCCTCATTACTCACAATACTCCCCTCCCCTGCTTTCTTTCACTCTCCTACAATCACTGCACCACATTTTAGTATACTTTCTTCTCCTCGTACTCACACACTCACCACTATTACAACTCTCACTTCGCCACATCTCACACTCTGCATACCAACTATTGCACCATGACAGGGACATTCTCTAAACACCTTGCAAAGATGTCATGAATACAATCCCTCCTTTCTTGCACAGGTTTGCACACACCTGTGCCAGGAGGCTGTCATCAAAGGGGACCAAGGCCGCCTCCATATCTTCTTCCCTGTTCGCAACCTTGATGTCATATTTGACTCCAAGATGAGCTTCCGACCACATATTCCCATCATCACGAAGACCACCGACTTCCATCTCCGTAACATTACCTGACTCCATTCCCGATCCATGCCTTTGTTACCTCTAGACTTGGCTATTCCAACATACTCCTGGTCAGCCTCCCATCTTCATCAACTTAAGCTCATCCAAAACTCTGCTCCCCGTATCCTCACTCGCACCAAGTCCCATTCACTCATCATCCCTGTGCTCGCTGACCGACACTGGCTCCCAGTTAAGCAAAGCCTCGATTTTAAAATTCTCATCCTTGTTTTCAAATCCGTCCCTGGCTTCGACCCTTCCTATCTCTGTAACCCCCTCCAGCCCTACAACACTCAGATATCTGCGCTCTTCTAATTCTGGCCTCTTGAGCATCCCTGATTTTAATCGCTCCATCATCGGTGGCCGTGCCTTCAGCTGCCAAGATCCTAAGCTCTGGAATTCTCTCCCTAAACCTCTCCCCGTCACTCTACCTCTCTCTCCTCCTTTAAAACTCTCCTTAAAACCTACCTCTACCAGCTGCACAAGCAAGGCTAACCTTCTCTTTCATTGCAGGTTCGGAAAATATGGAGATATGTCTGCCACTTCGGGGAGAGGAGACCAGCCTTCCTGAAGGTACACTGTCACTTAACCTGACCCTAGCAAGCACTAACTCACGAGATTAGTGCCATGCGTACTAGACTAGAGGCTCGGCTAGAGGAGTGGTCTTCATGAGCTAAATTGCCAAGCATAAATGTGCAGGAGCTAGGGAAGAGGGAATAGGCCGTCACAGGTACCAGCTCAGAGGAAGGCACCATTAGGGCCGAAATTGAGACCAGCCCCAAACGGTCTCAATTTAGAATTTGTTTTTTTATTAAAGAGATTCCGGTGAAATTCAGTACTTCGTTTTTTTTTTCGGTAGGGGCGATGTTGGGGACAACTTTCTCCAGCGGTCTTTTCCCGCTGGGGAAACCTGCCAATGGCACCGACCGGCAGCAGCGGGGATCGCCGCCGGTCGGTAAGGGGTCGGTGCGTGCTCGACGCGGCGGGAACACAGACTGTGCGGAAACCCGTTCCCGCCGCTTCCGGCCCTGGGGCAATTTCGGACGAGTCGGCCTCTGTCTGTCCCCGGTCGGTAAGGCTTCTCCACTCCATTCCCGCCTCTTGGAGGCAGCAATAGAGGGGGGCAATTTTGGCCCCATAATATGTTGGCTCTGCTGCAAAGGACTCAGACACTGACTACGAGGGCCCATGCTATCGCAGAAGGCTGGTAGGCTTACAATAGAAAATGATCGACTGGTAAGCCTGCCAGCGAGCTTGGTCACAATGTTTCAGAGCATGGAGAAATCCAGCTCCAACTTGAGTCAGGGTTTCCTGCAGAGTGGTGAGGCCATTCGGGCCAACATGGATCGAGTCACCAGCTCCATGAACACAACAGTGGCGCCTACCATGATGGAGCCTCTGCTGACAGCGATCACTGCTGCCATCCTGGCTCTGGGAGCCTGTGTTGACAGGGGCTCAGGATGACAGCAATCCTGCTCTCTCACCACCCACTCCGCCATCTCCCAAGCTATAGCCACTGGTGTAGCATTTCGCAGGAGCACTAGGATAGGTAAATGGGCATGGAAGTCAGGCACCAAGAGGTTGCAAAAGGGTGATTCTTAATTATTTCTGTTAACTATTAGAGACAGTTGGAATTGAGCTGTGGCAAATGAGTTTTTTGTTCTGGATTTGGTGTTGGTGTTTATATTTATAGTTAAGTGCGGGTAAGACCCATACGGCTGGACTGAAGGAAAGCAATTGGATGGTGGATGGTGTATTGGAAATAGGAAGGATGTTAGAGGAGCTGCTATCTAAGAGCGCTGGCAGCTAGGGGCACTGGCAGTCGATGCTGCTCCTGCTGCATTTCTTGCTGCCCTGATGGTGGTAAGGGCTAGTCCCTCATGCTGGTAAAGGTATGGAACATATACTAGATGACCACAATCTGGATACCTGCTCAGGGCTGTACTGCAAAACTCCTCCCGAATATTCCAGGCAACAGAAGCATTGGTTGAGCTCGCTGACTGTCTGATCGATGAGGTTTCTGGTGGCAGAATGGCACTCGTTGTAGGCCAGCTCTGCAGCTGTGACCGGGTTCCTGACAGGACTCATGAGCCAAGTCTGAAGGGGATAGCCCTTGTCGCCCAGTAGACAGCCAGAAACCTGAGAGCATGGTACGAATAAAGATGGCATAGAGGACTGGTGCAGGATGAACGAAACATGACTGCAGCCAGGAAACTGGGCACAGATCTCCATGATGCACTGCCTGTGATTGCAAACAAACTGGACATTGAGGGAGTGGTTATTTATAATGATGCCAGAATCGTGATAAGGTACACAAAAAACAATTTGGGTGCTGTCTATGGCACGTGGGACCTTGGTGAAGCTTGTAATCAGGGAAAAGCCTGGTCTACTCACGTCCTGCTTCGCTCGGTCAATGGGGAAAGAGATGTCGATGTTTCTCCTGGCTTACAAGCTTTGGTGACCTCCCTGAAAAAACAGTGGACTGCAAACTGGGTGATGTTGCTGATGTCATCTGCTGCAGCCTGAACAAATTCTGTTACATAAATCTTAAGGGACACAGTGACCTTGACAGCCAAAAGTAGTGCTGTTCATGCCTTGGTGACTGCAGCAGGTGACAGCTTCCTTTGTGAAGCAAGGCCCCTCACATATTGCTCCTTCGTGAAGTTCAGGTAGGAGAAGTGCTCCCTGAAGACGTGCAATGGTATGGTCTCCTGCGCAGTGCTCTCCTCCCTGTTCTCCTCCGCTCTCCTGTCTTCTTGGCTGCTCTCTCTCCTCCTCCAGACCCAAAGACAGCCCTACCAGACCATCCGTGACGACAGTGAAATTGTTTTGAAAGTGATACGTCCTTACCAAACAGTATAAAAGCACACGAGGCCTATGCTTGAGAGAAGGTCAGTCTGTGACCTGTCCTTTATTCCTTAGCACTCAAGTGATGAAGGTGGGTGGAGCTTCCCCTTTTATATCTGAAGGTCCAGGTTAGGAGTGTCTCCCACAAGTTCACCACCTAGTGGTCAGTGTTCTCACAGTGTACAACTTAGTTCAGATTATACATGGGTTACAATGCTGGTTGAATACATGACATCACCTCCCCCCCCAAAGTCTTATTGGGATCACCGGTTTAGTCTCTCTGGTGGTTTACGCTCCCTTGTAGAACGCCTGAGTTGGGGCTCCGGTTGTTGGGCGCTGGCCTGAGTGTCTGCTGTTTGCGGTGCCTCAGGCCTATCCAGACTGCCCACAGTGACTGGGCTCTCCTCCCTTTGGTTCCGGTGTTCGGTCACCTGTGGTGGAGTGAACTCTATATCGTGTTCTTCCTCTGCTTCTTCTATGGGGTTGCTGAACCTCGTTTTTGTTTGATCCACATGTTTGCGGCAGATTTGTCCATTGGTAAGTTTAACTACCAGAATCTTATTTCCCTCTTTGGCAATCACAGTGCCTGCGAGCCATTTGGGCCCTGCAGCGTAGTTGAGGACAAAAACAGCGTCATTTACATCAATACATCACGCCCTCGCAGTCCTGTCATGGTAGTCATATTGTGACTGGCGCCTGCTCTCGACAATTTCTTTCATGGTGGGGTGTAAGGGATAACCGGGTTTTGAGCATCCTTTTCATTAGCAGCTCTGCGGGTGGAACCCCTGTGAGCGAGTGTGGTTGGGATCTGTAGGCCAACAGGAGGCGTGATAAGCGGCTTTGTAGGGAACCCCCTTGAATTCTGAGCATCCCCTGTTTGATTATCTGCCCTGCTCGTTCTGCCTGGCCGTTTGAGGCTGGCTTGAACGGTGCCGTTCTGACATGGTTAATTCCATTGCCTGCCATGAAGTCCTGGAATTCAGTGCTTGTGAAGCATGAGCCATTGTCGCTGACCAAGATGTCCAGTAGACCGTGGGCGGCGAACATTGCCCATAGACTTTCTACCGTGGCAGAGGATGTGCTTGAATTTAAAATGTCACACTCGATCCATTTGGAGTAGGCGTCGACTACAACCAAAAACATTTTTCCCACGAAAGGACCTGCATAGTCCACATGGATGCGTGACCATGGCTTGGCGGGCCAGGACCAGGGGCTAAGGGGGGCTTCCCTGGGCGCATTGCCCAGCTGGGCACACGTGTTGCACCTGCGAACACAAAGTTCCAGGTCTGCATCTATCCCTGGCCACCAAACATGTGACCTGGCAATTGCCTTCATCATGACAATGCCCAGGTGCTCATTGTGGAGTTCTCTGATGAACACCTCTCTGCCCATCTGGGGCATGATTACGTGGTTTCCCCACAGTGGGCAATCGGCCTGAATTGAGAGTTCATCCCTGCACCTGTGAAATGGTTTAAATTCCTCAGGGCATGCCCTGTACGTGGTTGCCCAGTCCCCATTCAGGACACATTTCTTGACTAGAGACAATAGCGGGTCTCTATTTGTCCAGACTTTAATCTGACGGGCTGTCACGGGTGAGCCTTCGCTTCCGAAAGCTTCAACAGCCATGACCATCTCAGCAGCATGCTCGGTAGCCCCCTCAGTGGTGGCTAGTGGGAGCCTGCCGAGTGCATCGGCGCAATTTTCAGTGCCCAGTCGGTGCCGAATTGTGTAGTCAGAGGCGGCTAACGTGAGTGCCCACCTCTGTATGCGGGCCGATGCATTTGCATTTATGGCCTTGTTGTCGGCCAAAAGGGACGTTAGGGGTTTGTGATCTGTCTCCAGCTCAAATTTCCTGCCAAACAGGTACTGGTGCATTTTCTTTACCGCATATACACATGCGAGCGCCTCCTTTTCTACCATCCCGTAGCCCCTTTCTGCCTGGGACAGACTTCTGGAGGCATAAGCTACCGGCTGTAACTGACCCTTGGCATTGGCATGCTGCAACACACACCCGACACCATAGGACGACGCATCGCACGTTAACACAAGTTCATACATGGGTCATATAGCGATAACAGATTGTTGGAACATAACAAATTGCGTGCTTTATTAAAAGCACTTCCCTGGCTGTCCCCCCAGAACCATTCGCAACCTTTGCGTAGGAGCACGTGTAGCGGCTCTAGCAGCGTGCTCAATTTGGGAAGAAAGTTACCAAAATAGTTCAGGAGCCCCAGGAATGAACGCAGCTCCGTCGTGTTACGGGGTCTGGGTGCTCTCTGGATCGCTTCCGTCTTGGACGCAGTAGGGCTGATTCCGTCTGCTGCTACCCTCATCCCCAGGAATTCTACCTCTGGAGCTAGGAAGACGCACTTCGCCTTTTTCAGTCGCAGCCCTACCCGGTCCAGTCTGCGTAGCACCTCCTCCAGGTTGTGGAGGTGTTCTTCATTATCGTAGCCCGTGATGAGGATGTCGTCCTGAAAAACCACCGTCCCTGGAATCGACTTGAGGAGGCTTTCCATATTTCGTTGGAAGATTGCGGCGGCCGAGTGAATCCCGAACCGACATCTGTTATACTCAAACAACCTCTTGTGTGTCGTGATGGTGGTCAGCTTCTTCGACTCACTCGCCAGCTCCTGGGTCATGTAAGCTGAGGTCAGGTCCAATTTTGAAAAAAGTTTGCTATCAGATAGTGTTGCAAAGAGGTCCTCCGCTCTCGGTAGCGGGTACTGGTCTTGGAGTGATACCCGATTGATGGTGGCCTTGTAATCACCACATATCCTGACCGACCCATCCGCCTTGAGCACCGGCACAATCGGGCTCGCCCAGTCACTGAATTCGACTGGCAAGATGATGCCTTCCCTCAGCAGGCGGTCCAATTCGCCTTCTATCTTTTCTCGCATCACGTACGGCACCGCTCTGGCCTTGTGGTGTACTGGCCTGGCATCCGGGTTTATGTGAATCACTACCTTAGCCCCCATGAAAGTGCCAATGCCGGGTTGAAATAATGAGTCAAATTTGTCCAGGATCTGTGAGCATGATACTCGCTCCACAGAGGAAATTGCATTGACATCGCCCTATTTCCAGTTCATGACAGCAAGCCAACTCCTCCCCAGTAGTGCGGGACCGTTCCCCGGGACAACCCAGAGTGGCAATCTGTTCTCCGAATCTTTGTGGGTCACGACTACCGTGGCGCTGCCTAGCACCGGAATGATCTCCTTTGTGTACATCCGTAGCTGTGCGTCAATCGGCGATAATTTTGGCCTCCTGGCCTTGGACGCCCACAACTTTTCGAACTGTTTGATACCCATCAGGGACTGGCTGGCCCCCGTGTCTAGCACCATTGATACTGGGATGCCATTGAGGAGCACTTTCATCATTATCGGTGGCGTCCTGGTGTATGAAATGTATACGTGTTCCACATGAACTCGCTGAACTTCAGCTTCCAGTGATTTCCCCCAGCGTTCATTTCTGCAGGTATTTTGCTCATCTTTGCAAACTCCGGCTGAGTGTGTGCCTCCACGCCTCCAACATGAGCTGCTGTTGGAAACAAAAGGTCCCTTTGCCAGTCGATCGTCCCTGACTGCCCCTGTGATTGTCCTTGAGTGCGCCATTAACAGGTGTTGATGGCCCCATTACTGGCCGCATTGTCCCTTGCAATGGCGTGAATCGCCGTTCAGCTTGCCATTGTCTCTGTCGAACTCCCCCTCTGGGTTCGACTACATGTTGGGGCATGCCCGATTGCCCTTGTCTGCCTGGAGAACTGTGTGCTGCTTTAACAATGTTGAATCTCTGTCCCAACCATTCCTTAACACAGTACCTCTCGTCTGTTCTGCTAGTGGCCATGCTCGCATGGTCTAAATCCCATCCTCGTCGCCATTGATACGTCCTTACTATACAGTATAAATGCACACGAGGCCCATGCTTGAGAGGTCAGTCTGTGACCTGTCCTTTATTCCTTAGCACTCAAGTGATGGAATTGGGTGGTCTAGGTTAGGAGTGTCTCCCACAAGTTCACCACCTAGTGGTCAGTGTTCTCACAGTGTACAACTTAGGTCAGATTATACATGGGCTACAATGCTGGTTGAATACATGACAGAAAGCAGCCAAAAGAAGTGCAGCACCAGAAAACACTTCTCATTAGAAGCCATAATTAATTTATAGCAATCAGAAAATAGACCCAAAAAGAATAAGAGGTTAACCAGCAGCATAAAAGGACAGACCAGAAACTAATCTGTGTGAAGTGGATGAGCCCTTTGAATTGGGACCTTATTGCCTGTTAGCGTGATGACTTGCTGAGCATATTTATCATGTGGCGAGTCAAGCGCTGGGCAAACCAATTTCAGAAAAAGGTCTAACAACAAGCATAAGTCCCTCATTTAAAGATTTGAATTACCATTTTACATTCGTCCGATGTGCGCCCTGGACACCTAGGGAGGAACATGATCCAATTCAGTGGGCAGAAAGATGGGTGCGTACATTACCCACCATGTTGGACATCCGGTGTCCATTTTCCACCTGTAAACCAGGTACTGTGGCAATGAATTTCTAGGCCCCCTCTTTTGTCATTAGGAGGGGGCATAAAGATGCTATGGGGAGGTACTTTAAAAAGAACACTATGAATAACAAAACAGTTTATCAGACACATTTCCTTGATTCTACATTTTAACATTTCAATTTTGCAATATCACTTTTTTACTATAATAGACAATCCAAGCATTATTTGAAAACTGTAAAGAAAATCCAATACTCAGCCGATTAATCCCCTCAGCATCACCCCTCGCTAGCACTTACATACCCATCATTTATTTCATGGTATCAACCCACTGGGGTCACAAGAAGTTTATGATATAGGAACCATCAGTAAAAGTGAAGGTTATTTTAACTTGATTTATGGCCTTGGTTCGAGGCTTGAGTTGTGACTGCAGCAGGTGACAGCTTCCTTTGTGAAGCAAGGCCCCTCATACATTGCTCCTTCGTGAAGTTCAGGTAGGAGAAGTGCTCCCTGAAGATGTGCAATGGTATGGTCTCCTGCGCAGTGCTCTCCTCCCTGTTCTCCTCCTCTCTCCTGTCTTCTTGGCTGCTCCTTCTCCTCCTCCAGACCCAAAGACAGCAACTTGCATTTATATAGCGCCTTTAACGTAGTGAAATGTCCCAAGGAGCGTTATCAAACAGAATTTGACACCGAACAACATAAGAAGAAATGAGGAGATATTAGGATATTAGCTTGGTCAAAGAGGTAGGTTTTAAGGAGTGTCTTAAAGGAAGAGAGAGAGGTGAAGAGGTTTCGGGAGCGAATTCCAGAGCTTAGGGCCAAGGCAGCTAAAGAGATGGCTGCCAATAGGTGAGCGATTAAAATTAGTTAGGAAGGTGAAAATAAACTGTATTGCAGACTCATACATGGACTATGTCAATGTTTACTGTTCAGCTTTGAAGTATCTCTTCAAAGCAATGTTAACACCTCTGAGTTGAGCAGTCACAATATTGTTTCTGGTTCAATTGCCTCAAATTTTGAAAAAAATCTCCGCCTTTTCATTTTTTTTCTTTCACGTTGCTTGGACCACATGTGGTTTCAAGGTTCATTTGAAACACTAATTACCACAGCAGTAATTAGGAGTATAATGAGGAGCTGGTTTATTCATTACTGTACCTTGTGTTGGATTGTGGCTCTCCCAGAAGACCTTCAGCAGTTTTTCAAAGCTGATTTTGTCTGGATAGTACACAACTCGCACTACTTCTGCGTGGCCAGTCATCCCTATAGAAAGACAAGACAATGCTAATTCAGGAGACTGCTGATAAGCCTATAGCTGCTGCTTGTTATTTTTACTGCAAGCTCAAATTAAAGACAGCAGAAATGTAATCTCTTGCACACCATAATGCCCTCATGAAATAGCAATTTGTTACTTTGTTTGAACCGAAGCAGTTTGTAATGTTTTAAGTTCATGGAATTAATCATTTTATGGACAGAGGTAAATATGTTGTAAATTGCCTCCATGAGAAATCCAGCAATGTAGTTCACAGCAATTGTAATGAAATCTTTTTTATGTTATAAATTTGTTTATAATTAGTTAGAAAAAATGTTGAGAATATAGTACTGTACCATAATGCCTCACCAATAATATACAGTATTCTGCACAACTGTTCATGCTTAGTACCGGTACCTGTATATGGGAGGATTACCAACAAGATAATCCATTGTTTACTCAGCATCTATCTCTCATAAAAAACACTCTCATTCAGTAGATTAACATAATTAGGCACTAAGAGATGGAGCTAGTTAGCTTTTGAAAGGGCAATGGGCGAGAACAGAACCAAATAAAAAGATTAAAAGGTTGGCATTTAAGCATTTCAGTGGTAGTTTTAGTTGAAAGGGTCTCGGAGGCATAAACAGTAGTTTTCTCTTTATTCAACAATCAAACCTAAATTCATATTTGAAATTTTAGAAATCCCTGTTATCACCCAACTCTAAAATATTCCAAACAATGCATTAATTTCATAAGGCGTACAGATCAATATTAAAATGCAACTTCCAAACAGTGGCAAAATAGTTTATAAATCAGGCCTGTAGTAGTTACTATGGGCCCAAATTTGGCCAGTAGAGATTTCTGGTGCACTCACCAGAGGTGCGCCACATTTCTACACTGATTAGGGCGCCAAAAATCTTCGGGCCGAGTTTGGCCGTTCCCCAGCCTCTCCTCGATGGTGGCGTAGCGTGGCCACTGGATTCGGAGGCGGAGCCAGGTCCCGGCGCTGAAAACAGTGCCGGGATCTCTGCACATGCACGCTAGAGTGTGCGCGCATGTGCAGTAGTTCCTCGCCCCCAGAATCTCTGCATGTGCTGCAGGCTGTGTGGGAGGGGCCCAAAGCGCGCCACCCCTATCCCTGGCCGAATGGTCTCCCTCATCGGCAGCCCGCTGAAGGTAGGACCTCTATTTTTTTACTTGTTTATTTATTTATTGATTGATTGATTGATTATGTGGTCCATTTTTCATTTTACTTTCTGGGTTGCATGGGATCTCTTGAGACCCCAGTTTAAGTTCACTAAAGAGATTCTGAGCTTTCTCTGAGTTTTAACGGCACATGCGTGCAAGTTGCGTTGCAGTCAGTAGGAGGTTGAGGGTATATCACCGGGAGCAGATCTACACAGTGAGGAAGAACCGATTTGCCGACCTTTTTATTTGTTATTGATCGATTGCTTATTACTTTGGTCTTGGTGCTTTAGGTGCAGGGTTCCTTCTATTTTTTATTTGTTAATTAATTGCTTATTACTTTTTGTGCTTTGTAAGTCTTGGTGCTAGGTGCAAGTCCTCTCAGCTTCCTTGTATTTTTTATTTGTTACTGAATGCTTATTTTTGTGCTTTATTTAGTGCTTGGTGCTTTAAATGTACTGCTTTGTTTAGTGCTTGGTGCTTTGTGTGTATTTACCTGTGCAGATTTCTTAACTCTCCGCAAGGTTTTTCTGTGCGGCCACAAGTGGCCACATACGCTGGCCTAAATTAGTTTGGAGTAACTATTAGCTGTCCAAACTAGCTTAAATGGCCAAAACAGGCGTAGGTGGCTGGTAACACCCCCTTTTGGAAAAAAAACTAAACTAAAAAAAAATCCTAACCAACTCACTTACACTGGAACAAATTAAATGTGCAGAATTGCGATTTTTAAGATACTCCAAAAAAATCAAGTTGCTCCAAAAAAAAACAGAGCAACTCCTAGCCAAATTTGGGCCCCTGATATATGACAGTTCCATTCTGTTTGAATTGACCACTCAATTCTATCCCTTTGCCTATACCTTGAACCTTAAATGTGAACCCGTTCATGGATAAACACCACATTATAGTCCAAAACCTATACTATGGTGCAAAGTGGGTAAGGAGGCAGGTGCAAAGTAGATGATATTGATTCAGGATGTTGCAAAGTGTTATAGAATTCTAAAATTACAAATGGAATTTTGTAACAGTTTCCAACATCCTGAATCAATATCACCTAAATCCAAGCCAACTTCTAACTGCTCATCAGGAGGCGGGAGATTTTACTAACAGCTAATGTTCCAATAAGTGCTTTACACCTTTTACGTGATTCGTTTTAATTTGAAACAAATTTAAAGTCAGAGCTACAGTGAAAATGAAACTTTCCATTACTCAATTCTTGCTAAAGGTGTCATTTGGCAGTATTCCCACCACAGTTCCAGGTCTTGGGAAGACACCAGATTGAATCTTTACTGCAGCTGTGAAGGCTGGATGCGGGCTGCAGCTTGTAACTTTACAAAGGCAGCATGCTGTGAATTAAAGAAATGCAGGGAGGAGTACCAACATAGATATTACGCCGTGATAAAATTACTTCCGTTTGACATAGTATACAATGATGCCCCCCAATTTTTCTTAACTTAGCAAGGCCCGTGTTTAAGGTGAGCCGATTTAGAGTGCACTGCTCTGCAGGAACTAATTGTTAGAGAAATACTGTTTCTTTTTTGCTTATGAATAATCCTCCTCATACCATCTACCTTAACCAGGAATATCCAGCCTACAGACTTTGTCATCCATACCATCAATGCTGTCCCTTGGTTGGCCCTGCCATGAGGCATTTTTGAGAGATGTGGCAAGGGATTCTCACATGACCACTCTACCCCAAATAATCTCAGTAGAACAAAAGCAAAATACTGCGGATGCTGGAGAAATCGGAAATAAAAACAGGAAATGCTGGAAATACTCAGCATGGGGCTGGAAATTCGCCAACCTTGCGCCCGTTTTTTCGGCGATATTTTGCTGTTTTTGGCGAAAAATGGTGATCCGCTAGTTTTGCTGAAGTCTTGCGCGGCGGTTTTTCAATACCACTGAAAAGCGGACCGCCAGCATGCAAGACTGGAAATACCACTATTGCTTTAAATTTGACTTTTGGCACACCCGTATTCTGGGTGAAAAAAAACGCCCAAGAAAAACCTGCGTTGCAGCCCCAAGAACAGCAGTAAGTATGAAGACCTACAAAAAGGCAAGTTAAAGTTTTTATTTTTTAATTCTTTCAGTGATTCAATAGTTAAGTGTCTTGTGAATGTTTTGTGAATTTTTAGTTTTTGCAATTTTTGTGTGTGTTTCTCCCGCTCCCAAACAGCGGTAATCGGCGTCGAACTAAAGTTGGCAGGGACCGCGGTTTCCGCCGCGAATCCACGTGCAACGCCGGTTTTTACCGCAGGGCGCATTTTCTAACGAAACTTAGGCCTTTAAAAACTGGCGGCGTTATTAACGATATTTTTGGCGAAAACTGCCGAAAAAATACTGCTTTCACCAAAAAACGAATTTCAAGCCCATGATCTCTGTTTCTCTCCCCACATAAGCTGTCTGACTTGCTGAGTATTTCCAGGTCCTCGACCTGAAACGTTAACTCTGTTTCTCTTTCCACAAATGCTGCCTGATCTGCTGAGTATTTCCAGCATTTTCTGTTTTGATCTCAGTAGAAGCTTGAATATCAATATAACAGAAGATTAAGAAAAACTAAGGATTACAGTCATCGAGTCAAAGAGTGCCGATGACTAAAAGTATGATACACCAATGCACAATAATAAAGAAACTTTAGTCCCCCTAAAGTCCTGTGAGGACACAAACATTTCCTCACCCACCACAATATTGTAAACTCCAATTTACCATATTCCACGAAGCAGCTCAGCAGTGATTAGAGTCGGACCTCCAGTCTGTGCACTGTAAGCGTAATTTCATCGAAGCGCAAAGTTTTGCAATCCATGTACAAAATATAAACTTAATGGCCAGATTATATATATATATATAATATTTTTTTCCAACTCTACCAACATTCTAGTGTTACTAGTTACCAAAGTAGCTTAGTTTAATTTGTCTGTTCACTGACCACACAAACCAGTCAGTGTAAATATTGTACTTCTAAGCTTACTAATCTTCTAACATTTGCTATGGTCAATATAAAATATTGGACTGCCCAGTCATCATCATAGGCAGTCCGTCAAAATGGACTTGCAAGACTTGCTTCCACTCAAAGTGAGTTCTCAGGTGGCTGTACAGTCCAATGCAGGAATTACAGTCTCTGTAACAGGTGGGGCAGACAGTGGTTGAAGGAAAGAGTGGATGGGGAGTCTGGTTTTCCGCACGCTCCTTCCGTTCTCTGCGCTTGATTTCTGCATGGTCTCGGCGACGAGACTCGAGGTGCTCAGCACCCTCCCGGATGCTCTTCCCCCACTTTGGGCGGTCTTGGGCCAGGGATTCCCAGGTGCCAGTGGGTGTTGCACGTTATCAAGGAGGCTTTGAGGGTGTCCTTGAAACGTTTCCACATCTCGCAACATGCTACCTGCCACCATCTCATCAAAACCCCAGCCCTGCACGAGATAGAAAAGGCCATCCGTCAGCTCAAGAACAAGGCAGATGGAATCCCCGCTGAGGCACTAAAGTATGGTGGAGAAGCACTATTGGCACGAATGCATGACCTCATCGCTCTTATCTGGAAGGAGGCGAGCATGCCAGGAGATCTGAGAGATCATCATAGGCAGTCCCTCGGAATCGAGGAAGACTTGCTTCCACTACTAAAGTGAGTTCTCTGGTGGCTGAACTGTCCAACACGAGAGCTACAGACCCTGTCACAGGTAGGACAGACATTCGTCGAGGGAAGGGAGGGGGGGCGTGGGACTGATTTGCCGCACGCTCCTTCCGCTGCCTGTGCCTGACCTCTTCACGCTCACAGCGCTGAGATTCGAAGAGCTCAACGCCCTCCAGGATGCACTTTCTCCACCTAGGGCAGTCTTCGGCCAGGGTCTCCCAGGTGTCAGTGGTGATGTCGCACTTCACCAGGGAGGCTTTGAGGGTGTCCTTATAATGTTTCCGCTGCCCACCTTTGGCTCGTTTGCCATGAAGGAGCTCCACATAGAGCATTTGCTTAGGAAGTCTCGTGTCTGGCTTGCGAACTAAGTGGCCTGCTCAGCGAAGCTGATCGAGTGTGGTTCGTGCTTCAATGCTGGGGACGTTAGCCTGGGCGAGGACACTGATGTTGGTGCATCTGTCCTCCCAGGGGATTTGCAGGATCTTGCGGAGACATTGTTGGTGATATATCTCCAGTGACTTGAGGTGTCTTCTGTACATTGTCCATGCCTCTGAGTCATACAGAAGGGCGGGTATTACTACAGCCCTGTAGACCATGAGCTTGGTGATAGGTTTGAGAGCCTGGTCTTCGAACACTCTTTTCCTCAGGTGGCCGAAGGCTGCACTGGCGCACTGGAGGCGATGTTGAATCTCCGCATCAATGTCTGCCTTTGTTGACAAGAGGCTCCCGGAGGTATGGGAAGTGGTCCACGTTTTCGAGGGCTGTGCCGTGAATCTTCATGACTGGGGGGCAGTGCTGTGCGGCGAGGACAGGCTGGTGGAGGACCTTTGTCTTACGGATTTCAGAAATGCTGTAATCATGACTATCTTCAAAAAAGGGGACAAGTACGACTGTGACAACTATGGCGGAATCTCCCTGCTGTCGGCCACTGGGAAAGTCATTGCAAGAATCCTCCTCAATCATCTTCTCCAGGTGGCTGAAGAGCTCCTCCCAGAGTCACAATGCGGATTCCGTCCACTAAGGGGTACAACGGACATGATCTTCACTGCGCGACAACTACAAGAGAAATGCAGAGAACAGCACCAACCCTTGTATATGGCCTTCTTTGACCTCACAAAAGCCTTTGACACTGACAACCGTGAGGCTATTGGACCTCCGTTTCAGCTGCCCCCAAAAGTTTGTCACCATCCTCCGCCTGCTCCACGACGACATGCAAGCCGTGATCCTAACCAACGGATCCATCACAGACTCAATCCACTGTCCAGTAGCTACGTTGCTGCAGCATTGCACTCTGTCAGAGACCCAAGGAGAATTAGACATTCCCATTTACACTAAACCAGTATCAATATATAGATTATATGTATTATTATAGTTGCAACTTTGGTTTATAATTTCTGCTCATTACAGAGTCTTAGTCTACACTGTCAGAATTTCATTGACAAAGAAGTTGCCTGAATACATCAATGTTCTTCAATACAGAGTTAAGGGAATGGTGAAGGGGTAATAAGGACTGTTAAGAATGAGAGACTTTTTCTGACTTTTCAGGTAAGGTGATTGAGGAGATCACCGAAAGCACTACCCAATCAACTGCCCCCTGGCCTGTCCAGCTAACAATGTGTTCTAATGGCCCTCTCTCTTGTTGTTCTCCCTCTCCATCATCCAATTCTTACCTCTTCTTGTTGTTGTGCAAACTCTAATGTTCCACTTTGTTCCTGCTCATAAGTCTTTTTCCTCTGCTGCAGCTTTTGCACCCTCAGGTACCTCCCAGTACTTGTTCCATTATTCACTCGTTCCTGTCTTCACATTCCCACCTTAAAGCATTTAAGTGTAAATTTTCTGCTTCTTAAGATTAATGGATGAAAAATCACGGGCTGGGAGAGCACAGTTTACTGCTTTGCACTCCTGGCCTGTGCCAGGAGATTAGTGAGTTTATCTACATAAATAGTTTTTAATAAACATAAGTTTCCATAAACAAACAAAAAATGCCTTTTAAAATGCTGAAGAGTTCATTATTTTTACATTTTCCAAATTTTCATGCCTATCTAAAAATTCCATAAGTCTCAAAAATGTTCAAAAGAGATAGGTTTTCAAAAATAATTTTTAACAGCAATCCATGCTCTATAAACAATCAACAAAGGAACCACAATCGCAGGTGCTTCTGTCACACATGTGCTCCTCTATACAGATGTTACCCGCCTGTTGTTAACAAATTTAAATGAATATCAGCCTAACCTGCAATAAAGTTTTGGCAGTTCAATGTGCAGTGCATTTCAAAGTCCTTAGGAAAAAGCAAAGAAATTCAGAAATCTGCACAGGATGAGGAGCTACACACTGCTACCTGTTGGGTAGAATGCGCTTCTAGTTGAGATTAATGCGGTGCATGTTTGAAGAGCTTTCAGTTCACAAATTAATATAGTGTGTCTGGATTTAGATCCCAGAAAAAGGAACTGAATCATGTGACATATTTGAAGTCCGTCAAACTACTTGTATTTTCATATTTAAAATATCGAACTCTTGCAAGAGAATTGATTTGGTTTAAAAGACAGAATTAGAGTAGGTTCTCAAATGTTGGAAAATATATTAATAAAATGCCAAAAATCAATTTTTTCTGAGGGGCTTGACCTTCATGCCTTTAACTCTCATAGAAACATAGAAAATACGTGCGGGAGTAAGCCATTCGGCCCTTTGAGCCTGCACCACCATTCAATATGATCATGGCTGATCATGCAACTTCAGTACCCCATTCCTGCTTTCTTTCCATACCCCTTGATCCCTTTAGCTATAAGGGCCACATCTAACTCCCTTTTGAATATATCTAACGAACTGGCCTCAATAACACTCTGTGGTAGAGAAATCCACAGGCTCACAATTCTCTGAGTGAAGAAGTTTCTCCTCATCTCGGTCCTAAATGGCTTCCCTTTTATCCTTAGACTGTGACCCCTGGTTCTGGACTTCCGCAACATCGGGAACATTCTTCCTGCATCTAACCTGTACAATCTCGTCAGAATTTTATATGTTTCTATGAGGTCCCCTCTCATTCTTCTAAATTCCAGTGAATATAAGCCTAGTCGATCCAGTCTTTCTTCATATGTCAGTCTTGCCATCCCGGGAATCAGTCTGGTGAACTTTTGCTGCACTCCCTCAATAGCAAGAATGTCCTTCCTCAGATTAGGAGACCAAAACAGTACACAATATTCAAGGTGTGGCCTCACCAAGGCCCTGTACAACTGTAATAAGACCTCCTTGTTCCTGCACTCAAATCCTCACGCTATGAAGGCCAACATGCCATTTGCCTTCTTCACTGCCTGCTGTACCTGCATGCCAACTTTCAATGACTGATGTACCATGACACCCAGATCTCATTGCACCTCTCCTTTTCCTAATCTGTCACCATTCAGATAATATTCTGTCTTCCTGTGTTTGCCACCAAATTGGATAACCTCAGATTTATCCACATTATACTGCATCTGCCATGCATTTGCCCACTCACCTAACCTGTCCAAGTCACCCTGCAGCCTCTTAGCATCCTCCTCACAGCTCACACTGCCACCCAGCTTAGTGCCATCTGCAAACTTGGAGATATTACATTCAATTCCTTCGTCTAAATCATTGATGTATATTGTAAGTAGCTGGGGTCCCAGCACTGAACCTTGCGGTACCCCACTAGTCACTGCCTGCCATTCTGAAAAAGACCCGTTTATTCCTTCTCTTTGCTTCCTGTCTGCCAACCAGTTCTCTACCCACGTCAATACATTATCCCCAATACCATGTGCTTTAATTTTGCACACTAATCTCTTGTGTGGGACCTTGTCAAAAGCCTTTTGAAAGTCCAAATACACCACATTCACTGGTTCTCCCTTGTCCACTCTACTAGTTACATCCTCAAAAAATTACAGAAGATTTGTCAAGCATGATTTCCCTTTCATAAATCCATGCTGACTTGGACCTATCCTGTCATTGCTTTCCAAATGCGCTGCTATTACATCTTTAATAATTGATGTCAACATTTTCGCCACTACTGATGTCAGGCTAACTGGTCTATAATTCCCTGTTTTCTCTCTCCCTCCTTTTTTAAAAAGTGGTGTTACATTAGCTACCCTCCAATCCATAGAAACTGATCCAGCGTCTATAGAATGTTGGAAAATGACCACCAATGCATCCACTATTTCTAGGGCCACTTCCTTAAGTACTCTGTGACGCAGACTATCAGGCCCTGGGGATTTATCAGCCTTCAATCCCATCAATTTCCCTAACACACCCTATCAGTGATTTTTAAATTCACCATTTCTGCTAAACAGCACTTCTGTGTAACATCAGAACATAAGAAATAGAAGCAGATGTAGGCCATTTTGCCACTCATGATCTGATCTTGGCCTCAACTCCACTTTCCTGCCCGCTCCCCATAACCCTTGACTCCTCTGTAGTTCAAAAATGTAAGTTTACTTTATCCCCCAGCAATAAAAACGCTGGGTACTGAAAGTGCAACTCAAGATACGACAAGCCTGTATCCCGCTGGACTTTCAGTCTAACTCTTTGTCTTGCAGCATCATAAGGCTTGTTTTTCATACTTCAATTTTTTGGGACTATCAGCTATTTTGAAGCTATTGGCTAGCTTTTGGTAGTTATCTAGATTGGCATGTATGATATTGACGTTACTGCTAATTAAAGTAGCTCGCAGTGACAGGAGATTTCACAGAATTTGAGATTATAACTTTAATAAATATTGGGCTTGTGATATGGACCTTACAGAACAGCAGATTATTTTGGATGGTGAATTATAAAGAAATCACCACATGACAGGAAAGATGTGATTGCACTACAGAGGGTATAGAGGAGATTTACGAGGATGTTGCCAGGACTGGAGAAATTTAGCTATGAGGAAAGATTGTATCGGCTGGAGCTGTTTTCTTTGCAATAGAGGAATCTGAGGGGAGACTTATTTGAGGTGTATAAAATTATGAGGGTCATAGATAGAGTGGATAGGAAGGACCTACTTCCCTTAGCAGAGAGGCCAATAACCAGGGGGCATAGATTTAAAGTAATTGGTAGAAGGATTAGAAGGGAGTTGTGGAGAACTTCTTTCACCCAGCGGGTGGTGGGGATCTGGAACTCACTACCTGAAAGGGTGGTAGAGGCAGAAACTATTGCATTTAAAATGTACTTGGATGTGCACTTGAAGTGTCGGAAACAGCAGGGCTCCAGACCAAGCGCTGGAAAGTGGGATTAGGCTGGATAGCTCTTTTTGGGCTGGTATAGACATGATGGGCTGAATCGTCTCCACTGTGCCATAAATTTCTATTATTCTATGAATTCACAGTCTTCCATAAAATGGAATAAAATAACTGTCAGATTTATCACAAAACTGTATGCAATAAACAACTTAAATCATCCATTCTTTGTCACCACATTTTATCAAGGTCAATAAAGTCAAACTAGATGCTTCAGTTTCTGGGTAAGGTTGAAAGTATGAAAATGAAAAGCACAGTCCAATGATGTACACAGGATCCTGATGGATCAGAAGACATGCTGCGCTCACTCCGCTCTCCGCTCATTGGTTCCAAGCTATAGAACAGCCAATCCATGCTCCTCAAAGGGAACGCTGCAGGCCGCTCCACAACCAGGTATTTTTGTACTGATTTTTGGGGGCCAAGAGGAGCAAGAATGCTTTTCCTGGTCCCACAAAATCTTCCCACCAGCTGCCGGGTCATCTGTGACCCCTGCTCCCCTACCATTGCCTCCCCACCCCTTTAACACCCACCTCCTAGCTTCACTCCGCAGAGGTGCTGATGGATCTCTCTCGCCACCCCCTCCCCCACCCCGCCCACAATTGGCGAACTTCCTGTAAACGCTGGTTCAGCGCTTACAACTCGCTGATGAAATGTAAGTGAAGTATGGCCTTCAAAACAGCACAGGTCTCGTCGAGGACACAAGGCAGAATCACATTACCAGTCCGGTCCTCCGCTAAAAGTGAGAATTGGCCACATACAGACTAGACTGACCCCGCTTCAATTTCAGATTTGCCCGAGTTAGCAGAGTTCAGCTGGGGCAACAGTTGTGTTGCTATAAATTGGCCTTTGAATCCTGGGTCCAGCCATAGTTGAACAACCTACCAATGCTGACTGTGTAGGATCACACATGTAGTTTGGCAATTTGGCTTAGGTACTGGATGCCTTTCAACACCTGTGGAACTCTATTCCCACAAAGAACCTTCACGAAAGAGGGAAAAAAAATAGTGAGGGAGAATTTAAATAAAATAGCAATACAAGTCATTTTGAGAGCTCAGCAGTTTTCCCCTTACAGTATAATTCCAGTCATTCAGAACCCAAGGACTCGAAACATGCCATATCACAATAAACTAGCTATTTAAAAGAGTCCTTATTATTTGATTTGAGGCAGAATGACTGCTGCAGTAGAATTTATAATCATAAACAAGGCTATAGGAACAGTCTTTGACTGAATAAGATTTTTTGACTGCAGTACAAAACTTATAAAAATTCTTTTTAGTTTGTTGGATAATATTGTGAACTGAGAAGTAATCATATTTTGTTAAAATGTAACATTATGAAACGTATAATTCAGTATATATAAAACACTAGGAATATGATATATCAAAGCATGTCAGAAAAAGTATTTAATATTCAGAGGGTTATTAAAATATTATTTTGATAATGTTGTTTAAAGCTCACATTCTAATACACAGACTATAAAAGGCCACACTGTATAATTGATGGCATTTGGCTCACATGGGTTATCAGCTTCAATTTCTTTAAGCTGCTTTAGTTTCGGTCAATGTAGGGTATTAATCTTCTTATATAGATTTCACTGCATTAGTGGGACTGTTAAAAAACAAAACTTTGGTCTTTACTGCATTCATACAAAATTCCCTTACTGTAGTAGGCCTGAAGCAAGCAATTCATTTTCCAAATGCAAACCGCTTCCATGTGAATTCAGCACCTTCCATGTGGAAAGCTCCAGCTCAGCTTGACAACAGCACATCTGTTAATAACTGTGAGGATGTGCTGGACTCAAAGATTGAGTTACATCAAAATAACCCAGAAAATATCTATATCCAGCCGCCCTGATAATCACCCTTAAAGAAATAGTAATTACCTTTATTGATTTGATCAAGCCTTAATTTAAAATTCTAAAATCTGGTAGCCGACCGGGTGCACCTACGTAAAGTGTCCCTGCCTTCCTTCAAAATTGTAATCTGGCGCCTTGAGGGTTTTAAGTTTTAACTTCTGCAGAACCACAAGCAAAATTAACTGTTGAATTCCATTATTTTTAACTCCTTGAAATGATGGTGGAATCAACAGCTAATTCTGTAACTAGGATTTTTAACAATAATTAAATGCATCTTTTTTAAAGCTTATGAAACAGTTAATGTTTCACTTGGAAATGTAATGTAATGAGAAATTATTCATTTTTGGCTAATTTCTCTTCGAATGATTACATATATCTTTCCCTTGCAATTTTACCTACGAATGTTCCATACAATGTCAGGTGTGCTCCTTCAGGCTTTCAAAATTAGGTTTGATGTTCCTAAACTTATAATTAATGTAATAACAGTATGTCATGCTTTCCTAGCTTCATATTTACATTTTAGCTCGATATTGCAAGAGCAAAAAATTACATTACCTTGTACCAGTATTGGAGAACCCTCATTTTTGAAAAACCATAGCTAAATTTGTTGCACTGTATATTGGTGTCAGATTAAATGCAGAGGTTTACAGATCTAATAAGAAAACCTTAGTCCAAACAACCAAGTTAACTGTGCTTTGCTGTTCAGGACAAATAAGAAGATTTTCTTTGTCGACCTGAACAGGCAGACTCGGATTTAGCGCCTCATCTGAAAGGTGCCACCTCCAACATTGCAGCACTCCCTCAGTGCTGCAATGAAGCAATCTGTGCCAGATTTTTCCTTTAATTCCTTAACAATGGACAAATAACATATTTTAAATGTAAGAATTGCCTCTTGAGCTTACCTCTAGTGCAGATAACCATTTTTGCCCATTAAGGGTTGGAATCCTGTAATATCTGTAGCTCCACATTGTGGACTCCTGGGGCACTGCAGCCAGTGCTGTTAATAATAAAGGGACCAGGTCACCTGACTGGTGACTTCTGGAAGATTCTGCCATCTTAAGGCTGTGTGTGCTGTGAGTTCCCTGAAAATATCACAAATCCCTTTTTTTTTTAAATATGAATTTTTCACCCCTTACCCATTGGTCTCTTTGCACCATGAACCGCCCATAGCTGAGACAATGAGAGGATGACATGTCTTCAAGCTCACTGCCAGCCCCTTTCTTTAAACACCTCTCTCAAACTGGTCCACAGTGACTTTCATTCAGTGGCACAGCATCTGGCCTCTGTTTGGTGCCACTCCACAACATCACAATTGGTATTTGCACAGCATGGGAAAGATCACAGGTCTCACCATCTTGCAGTGCAGCTCATTGCACTACCATGCTGCCCAATGAATAAGCATTCTTTCTTACTGCAACTGCTGAAAATGATAGCAGAGCAATGGAAGCTGCATTACTCATTTTCTTCGGTAGAAAAATACAGTCCTCCAGTGTAAATATGCAATAATATCGCTAATGAAAATATGATTTTAGAATCAGGCTTTAGTGTGAGTTTAGTTGAGTTAATTTAGGATTTAGTCCTAACAGATATACAGGTCATAAAAGATTAATAGAATTTATTTACTTATTGCAGCCACATTTTCTATTTTCAACATTTATGCAGAAGTCTTTAGGGCTCTCGCACAGAGTCACAGGATTTATTGAAATCGACTATTCAATCTTCCTGTGGCCAATAGTCAATTATTTAAGCCTATTAATAAACTGCCCTGTGGTTGCTGCCGTACTGCATGCTGTGCACTATTTTTACAGTGTTTGATGCACACACCTGGGACTTTTGCACATTCTCATAACTCTCCCAAGTATGTATGGCCTTATGCACAAATAATCAACTGGAAAATCAGAGCTAACTGCCACTACTATTCTTGGCTTGTCAGGTATTTGGCTAATCCATGACAACCATATACCATTTGTGTCCTAATTAAATGGACTCGTGTGTGGTGCTTTTACAAACTGCATTTATTATTAACCTTTAATGGAGTTATAACTATTTCAATAACACAGTAGTTCGCTGTAAACAAAATACATCTTTGAAGGTGTTAACCATCTATTTAACGACAGATTTGAAGGTTTTGCCTAATCCCTGCAAATTGACACATGACGGTCACATATGAAGTGCATGATTTAGTGGGTCAATGCACAATCAGGTGGTACTGAGCCATGAAAAACAGGAGGTTCCAGCTACATTCCCTTGTCTGCACTGAATTAGCTCATCTCAGCTAAGGCAGTTGGGTGGAGGGGGACACAAGAATTGGTCACGTGCTCTAGGTGAAAAAAATCTGCCAGGTGCTCACTTCGGCTTTCTATCCAGTGACCACTACTAGAAAGTGCATGGGTGGATGTCAGGTGATGATAGAACCAGAAACAGATCACAGTAAATCATAGAAATCATAGAAATTTATGGCACAGAGGAAGCCCATCATGTCTGTGCCGGCCGAAAAAGAGCTATCCAGACTAATCCCATTTTCCATCTCTTGGTCCTGTAGAATATGGCACTTCATCTCCATAAAACCAAACACATCCAGTTGGGAATAGTGGTGAACAATCAGGTTAACAGACAGGAGGAAGAGGCTCGACGAACATCTGCATCCTCAGCCAAGCTGGAGCCCAGCAAAAGACAAAGCTGAAGTTTTTGAAAATATCTTCAGCCAAAAGTGCCTACTCGGCCTCCTTCTAACGTCCCTCCCATCAGAGATAACAGTGTCCAGCCGGTTTGGTTCACTCCACAAGATATTAAGAAATGTCTGTGCACCGGACACAGCAAAGGTGATATGCACTGATAACATCCCAGCTGTCATGCTGAAGACCTGTGCACCAGAGCTAGCCGCTCCTTTAACCAACCTATTTCAGTGCACCGACAACACTGACATCTATGCAGCGGCATGAAAGATTTCCTAATTACATCCTGTCCAAAAGAAACAGTATAAATCTAACAGACTCCTCCCAATCATCAATAATGTGAAGAGAGGAGTCATCAATCGACATTCACTCAGCAATAACCTGCTCACGATGCTCAGTTTGGGTTTCGCCGGAATCACTCAGCTCCAAACCTCATCACAGCCTTTATTCAGGTATAGATGTGAGCTGATCACCAGAGGAGAGGTGAGAGTATCTGCCCTCAACATAAAGGCAGCATTTTACTGAGTAGGCACCAAGCAGCCCTGGCAGAACAGAGCTCAGTTGTGGTCAATGGAAAACCCTCCATTAACTGGAGGCATACCTGGCACAAAATAAGGTGGTTGTGCTTGTCTGTGGCCAATGTTGCTGCGAGGTTGTTTCCTCTGGCTGGAGAGTCTAGAACTAGGAGGCATAGTCTCAGGATAAGGGCCGGCCATTTAAGACTGAAATGAGGAGGAATTTCTTCACTCAGAGTGTTGTGAATCTTTGAAGTTCTCTAGCCCAAAGGGCTTTGGATGATCAGTCATTGAGTATATTCACTGCTGAGAGCAATAGATTTTTGCACGCTAAAGGAATCAAGGGATATAGGGATAAGGCGGGAAAGTGGAGTTGAGGTAGAAGATCAGCCATGATCTTACTGAATGGCGGAGCAGACTCAAATGGCTGCGTTCTGCTCCTATTTCTTATGTTCTTATGATCACAGTCCCATGACATTGCTGAAGGAGAACATCAGAGAAGTGTCCTTGGCTAAAATATATTCAGCTTCTTCATCAATGATCTACCCTCCATCATAAGGTCACTGATGATTTCACATCGTTCATCTCCATTCATAACTCTTCGGAAAATGAAGGAACTTGTGCCAGTCTACAGCAAGACCTGGATAACATTCAAGCTTGAGCTGACAAGTGACAGGCAATATTTGGATGCCAATAGAAGAAAGCTTAGCCATCTCCTCTTGACCTTCAATGGCACCACCATCGCTGACTCTGTCACCATCAAAGTCTTGCCTATCACGATTGACCAGGCCCTAGAAATTTTGGGGTTTAGCGCCGGTTGTTAAGGCGGGTTTTGTGGAAAAAATGACGCCCACCTTGCTTCTGCCCGCTTCCAGTGTGGGCAGCTCCAGAAGCCATATTGGTGAGAGCAAAAAAAGAGAAGTTGTTTAGCTTCATCTGAAGCAGGCGTTAAGTCATTAACATACTCAAAAAAGAGGCCTAACGCTTGCTTCTGCTTCCTCGTGCAAATCTGGCTTGTGCCTGATGCAGCCAGTGTCAGCGCCAGCGATGTTAAACAATGCTGAATGAAAAAAAGTTAAGTACATACCATTATCATTTCCAACCGATCATGGCACTGATTTACAGGTTCTTGCTGATGCTGACCCCAAGTCCCGAGGTCCCCCCGATCCTGGCCCCAAGCCCTGACCTCCCCCCACCCCTTGATCAGAGCCCCGATCTCCCCCGTCCCCCCGATTGTGACCACAACTTCTCTCCCGATCCTGGTCCTGAGTCCAGACCGACCTCACGGTCCTTGGGCAGCTCCAGAAGCCATATTGGTGAGAATAAAAAAAGAGAAGTTGTTTAGCTTCATCTGAAGCAAGCTGTTCAGCGCTGGGCTAAAAGCTACAATAGTGATAATGAGCAGGGACAGTACCAAGTTCCGGTGCTGCCTGTGCTCTTTTAGTGGGCGGCCTTTAACCTCGGCCCATGCTGGCACCAGCTCATCCTCAAATCTTCTCCATCATCTACACGGCTCAAGTCAGGAGTGTGATGGAATACTCACCACTCACCTGGATGGGTGCAGGCACAATGGCACTCAAGCAACTGAACACCATCCAGAACAGAGCTGTTCACCTGCTGGACATCTCATTCACCATGGTCAGTATCCATCATTGCTGTACTATGGCTGCAATATGTACAATCTCCAGGATGCACTGTAGCAAATCACCAAGGTTACCTCAACAGTACTTCCCTCCCCTGCGACTTGTAGCTTAAGGTCAAAAGCAGCAATATTGTGGGAACACCATCATCTCTAAATCCCCTCCAAATGATACACTTGCTGATTTAGGATCATAGGGCTAGATTTTATACTTTTGTGCAGATCGCTCAAAATTGGCGTTATTTCTGACATGGGCGGTAAAATTGGGTTTTCAGAACACCGGCTTGTTGCCCATTCTCAAAGCCCCTAGTCTCCATTTTAAAAATTGGGCGTTACCGCTAGCGATCTGAAATGGGCGTTAGCGTTAAATCTCTCTGACCTTCTGCTGTGAAGTGTCGCCGTCCTTAGCAAAGGCATGGCAATGCTCGATTCCCGCGATTCAGGAGGTCAAGGGTCATCATTACGTGCGCATAAGAGGAGACAGTGAGAGAGGGAGCTGAGAGAGAGTGAAGGCGTGTGTGGGTGTGGTGTGGCTGCTTTGGGAGGAAGGAGGAAGAGTTTTGAGCTTTATGGCAAATTTTGCCAAAAAACTTAGCTGTTACCAGCCAGATATTTTCCCGAATTTGGTGCCTATAATGGAGGGAGTGGAGGAGGCAACACAGCATGCTGTGGAGACTGACACTGGCGAGAGCAGTGAACTGGGAGAGGAGCACATTGGAGGGCACAAATGATCGAGGAGGTTCTCGGACGATGTTAATGCCTCCCTCATGCAAAAGGTCGCATCACGCTGGGGTGATTTGACACATGGAGGGCTTGGGCAGCCACCCCAAAGGCCCACCAGACGATATGGGCCGAGATCGCTGAGGTGGTCTCGTTGGCGACCCCAACGAGATGTGTGAGGGCAACCAATGTCGCAAGTGATGGAACGACCTTGTCGGATCCACAAGAGTAAGTATTACATTTATTTACATGTACTTATATATTTATATAATTTGATTTGTAACAGTCATGAGTAACTATCATCAGATGTGTTACCAAGATTGTTGTACTCAAAGCCTAAGGTCATGGCACACGTCTTTAGGAAAACAATGATAATTATCATAATAATCATGATTACATCTGTCGGTTGTGTGTTGTATCAGTCTCTGTGACAGTACCTAGCAACGATATCACGCAATTATCTCATGCCATGTCGTCCTGTTACCTTTTACAGAAGGAAGAAAGAAGCTATCAATGAATAGGTCCGAGCAGAGGCGTTGTGGTTTCATGGACGCGGCAGGTCAGCTCCACGAGCGCCAGATGAGAGCAGAGAGATGGTACAGTAGTCCAGGAGGATTGCAAACATAGGTGACCAGATCCTACATGCATTGGGGGACATATCCCGACAGCTGGCCAGCATCTCCAGCACCATGACGGAGTACATTCCGCGGATGACGGAGGCCCTGGAAGCGATAGACAGGAACACTCATGGCAAAAGCCTCCCAGTGGTCCCAAAGCGGGGCACTCCATCCCTAGGTTCTGCACCCCCAGTGCCAACGACAGATGAGAGACAGGAGCAAGATCCTGCTTCTGGATCTGCGAATATTCCCACCCCTGTACCCCCACTCCCATTTCCATGCAACCACCCCCATTCCCCCCAATGAGGCATCGCCTGAGGAACTCCTCAGCCCGGCAGCGTGGAGTGAGGAGGGGAAGGGGTAGAGGTGGGGAGAAGAAGGGGAGGGGGGAAGGAAAGTGAGGTGTATGCCCGCAGGTGATGGCTTTGTTATTTCTCCATCTCGGTGTATGCAATTTGTTGTAATGGGGGGAGGGGGCCAACCTGTTGGTTTGCATTTGTATTCTGTGCTGCTGGACATGTTGACCATTTGATTGATGTCCATGTTTGAAAATGTGAGGTGGGAGTGGGGTGTTTTTGCCCGTGATACTTATGATTTCAGACCAATGGCCGTATTAAGTGTTTTTTATTCAACATAACCTTGTTGCGCATTGTCTCAGATAGCTGGACCGTTACACACGTGATTCCTTTACATGAAAGGGTATAATTACTCTTAACTTGAATCAACTCAAACTTTAACTGGCACCAAGGTGCTGCGCACACAGTTCTTTCAGGCAAATCGCTCATTTATAAGCTGCTGACGTAAGAGTCTTGCAGCTATGTAGCTACCACGGGCCTATCCTGCTGTCTGGAGAGGGGCGTGGGCATGGTTGCATAGTCAGCCTGATTGTCTGGCCTGAGGTCAGCATCTAGCCCTGCATCTTCCTCTTCCTCTCTCTCCTGAGGTGGACCATCAGTCCTTTCTGGCAATTCTTGTCCCCTCCTGAAAGCCAAGTTGCGCAGCATGGAGCACACAACCACGAATTGAGCTACCCTGCTCAGAGTTGTATTGTAGCTCCCTTCCTGAGTTCTCCAGGCATCTAAAACGCTTCTTGAGCACACTAATTGTTTTCTGGACCACATTGCATGTGGCTCTGTGGCTCTCGTTGTATCGCTTCTCGTCCTCTGTGTGGATGTCACGCAGGGGGGGGGTCATCAGCCAGGGGTGGCTAGGCCATATCATTTGTCACCAAGCATCCAGCATTGACCTTGTGGCTGACTGGTAAACATGTCAAAGACAGCACTCTCATGCAGGATGTGAGCCTCATCGAAGTTGCCCGGATATTTGGCATTCACTGCCATAATTATCTGGTTGTGGTCGACAACTAGTTGGACTTTCAGCGAGTGAAATCCTTTTCTATTGCGAAAAACCTTTGGGTCCTGAGAAGGTGCCCGCATGGCGATGTGCGTACAGTGTATTGCTGCCTGCATCTTGGGGAACTTAGCAATGCGGTAGAATGCTCCAGCCCCGTCACTCTGAGCCTCTGTGGTCATAGGGAAGCTGATAAAGTCCATCCTACGCGCGTGGAGGGCCTCTGTGATTTGTCTAATGCAGCAATGTGTGGCATGCTGAGATATAGTGCAAATGTCGACCACGGAGGCGTGAAAGGAACCGGATGCGTAGAACGACAGTGCCGCGGTGACCTTGACCTCGTCAGACAGTGAGGTCCTGAAGGTGCTGGCAGGCTACAGATCTGTCCTGATGAGCTGGCATATCTCACTGATAACCACTTTGTGGAAGCGCAGTCTCCAAAGGCAGGTGTTCTCGGATAAGTCAAGGTAAGACCGCTTCTTCCTGTAAGTGCGGGGGGTGTATTGTCTGGTCCGCCTCATCAGTCTGGCACATCTTAGATTGGGCACATAATGTTGTGCATTAGACGTTGTGCCATTTGCATTCTGCAGCATCTGCGTTGTAATCGATGCAGGCTGAGAAATGGCTGGCCCCATTTCAATCAAAGTATAATGCCGATTGTTTACAAGCAATAAATTTCCCCACTAAGACACCTACAGTAAAACCCAATCATCCACAGCATGAAAAGATGTCTATTCAGATGGTCACATCACCTGAGAAGAGCTCCAGAGTAAATCCAAACTCCCCCAAAGTTGAAGCAGCCTTTTCAATGAAGCGACCTGCGATTTACAAAATGGCGTCCACACTGCTGTGATTAGTTCAGAACAGTTCAACTTTTTCACAGCGGTGTTTTCGGCGAGCGATATTGTGGGCGAGATGCTGAAAGTGACGCTGGGTGATATACTGGGAGCTAGTTTCGGCAAATGTGATCTTTACGACAAAAAAAAGTGGGCGGTCGGTATCATTGAATCTCGCCATTAATTATGTGCCGAAAGTAACGCTGGCCGATATTATGGGCATTGGGTTCGCCCATTCTAATGATTCCGCCCCCAAAAAAGTGGGCGGGCGGTATTATTTATTCCCGGCGTTACGTACATGGCGAAAGTAACGCTCAGCGGTAAGTGTCTAAAAAATGGGCATCAGTTTCCATTTTGTGGCAAAATATGCGCAATCTGGGCGTTAACACCTTATTTCAGCGTTAAAATGGACGTTAAGTGGGTGTTATGCATGCAAAAATGGAAAATCCAGCCCATAGGAACAATGGTAGGCATTCAGCCCCTTGAGCCTGTTCCGCCATTCAATTAGGTCATAGCTAATCTGTACCTCATCTCCATTTACCTGCTTTTGCTCTAAATCCCTTGATGCCCTTACCTAACAAAGAACTATAAATCTCAATCTTGAAAATTTCTTTTTAGAGGAGCGAATTCCAGATTTCCAAGATTTGTATGTGAAAAAATGCTTCCCGATTTCATACCAAATGCCCTACCTCTAATTTTATTATTATGCTCTCTTGTTCTTAATTCCCCACTAGAAGAACGTATCTCTGTATCTACCCTATTGAATCTCTTAAACATTTAAAGTGATCGATTAGATCATCTTCAAAACTCAGGCCAAGTTTATGCAACCTATTCTCATAATTTATCTCTTTAAACCCTGGTATCATTTGGTGAAGCTGTGCTGTAGCCCTTCCAAGACCAGCATATCTTTCCTGAGGTTCAGTGATCAAAATTCAACATAGGCATTGCTAGGTTAAAGACTGTGGGCTAGATTTTCCACTTTTGTGCAGATCGCCCGAAAATGGGCTTTATTTCCGGCGTGGGCAGTAAATATGGGTTTTCAGATCGTAGGATTGTCACCCATTTTCAAACCCCCTAGTTTCCATTTAAAAAAATGGGTGTTACCGCGAGCGATCTGAAACGGGCGTTAGCGTTAATTCTCTCTGACCTTGTGCCGTAAAGTATCGGCGTCCTTAGCAACGGCATGGCAACTCTTTTCATAGAAACATAGAAAATAGGTGCAGGAGTAGGCCATTCGGCCCTTCTAGCCTGCACCGCTATTCAATGAGTTCATGGCTGAACATGCAACTTCAGTACCCCATTCCTGCTTTCTCGCCATTTTCGCACGATTCAGGAGGTCAGGGGTCATCATTACATGCACATAAGAGGAAACAGAGCGAGAGGGAGCAGCGAGGGAGTGAAGGCGTGTGTGGGTGCTTGTTTGGCTGCTTTGGGAGGTAGGAGGGAGAGTTTCGAGCTTTATAAAAAATTTAGAGAAAAAAGTTAGCTGTTAGCAGCCAAATATTTTGTCTAATTTGGTGCCTATAATGGAGGGAGTGGAGGAGGTGACATAGCATGCTGTGGAGACTGACGCTGGTGAGAGTAGTGAGCTGGGAGAGGAACAAATGGGAGGACAAAAGAGAGCAAGGAGGTTCTCGGACGAGGCAAATGCCTTCCTCATGCAGGAGGTCGAGTCACGCTGGGGTGATTTGACACAGGGAGCGCATAGGAAGCCTACTCCATAGGGCTACCAGAAGATATGGGCCGAGATAGCCGAGGTGGTCTCGTCGGCGACCAACGAGGTGCGGGAGGGCAACCAATTCCGCAAACGATGGAACGATCTTGTCGGATTCGCCAGCGTAAGTATTACATTGATTTACATGTACTTGTATATTTAAATAATTTGATTTGTAAGAGTCATGAGTGACTATAATCAAATGTGAGGTCTTTCACTTTTATCAGGAATGTTGTAGTCAAAGCCTGCGGTCACGGTGCACGTCTTTAGGTAAAGAATGATAATTATCATAATAATCATGATTACATTATTCGGTTATGTGTTGTATCAGTCTCTGTGACAGTACCTAGCAATGATATCACACTATGATCTCATGCCATGTCGTCCCGTTGTTACCTTTTACAGAAGAAGCTTTCGAGGAATAGGGCCAAGCAGAGGCGAACGGATAGGGGCCAACAGTCATCATCGACCTCACTGACATCGAGGAGTGAGCGCTCTCACTTGTGAAGACCCACCCCTGGTCAGCCAAGCAGGCAGCTGCAGACCCTGAAGTGATGCCACTTGAGTAAAGTATACACCATTGCATGATGTAAAGTCAATAGATGCCACACGCATTCATATCCAAACAATAATATATGATAGATGATTGCTAAAAGTGTCCTCTAAATAATGCTAGCCTCATGAGAATCATTGCAATGCACAATGTGTTGATGGTCATGAAATGTGATGTCTGTGATGATTTTGATAGTGGTGGTGCTTTTGTCGTGCATATGCTGTGTGTAGCGCTGGACTCACCTTGTGACCCTAGCACCCCCTTCTCCTCTAATAACCTCATTTGTGTTTTGCAGCTCAGCCAGCAGCGCATTCCAAGGCAAGACCGCAGAGGTCAGAAGGTGGGGGTGCAAGGCCCGACTCTCAGTCTGAGCCTCCGTGGTCATAGGGAAGCTGATAAAGTCCATCCTACATGCGTACAGAGCTTCAGTGACCTGGCTAATGCAGCAATGTGTGGCATGCTGAGATATAGTGCAAATGTCGACCACGGAGGCGTGAAAGGAACCGGATGCATAGAATGATAGTGCCGCGATGACCTTGACCTCGTCAGACAGTGAGGTCCTGAAGGTGCTGGCAGGCTGCAGATCTGTCCTGATGAGCTGGCATATCTCACTGATAACCACTTTGTGGAAGCGCAGTCTCCAAAGGCAGGTGTTCTCGGATAAGTCAAGGTAAGACCGCTTCTCCCTGTAAGTGCGGGGGTGTGTGGTCTGGACCTCCTCATCAGTCTGGCACGTCTTAGATTGGGCACATAATGCTGTAGATTAGACGTTGTGCCATTTGCACTCTACAGCATCTGCGTTGTAATCGATGCAGACTGAGAAATGGCTGGCCCCATTTCAATAACTATAAGTATAATGCCGATTGTTCACAAGCAATAAATTTCCCCACTAAGACATCTACAGTAAAACCCAATCATCCACAGTATGATAAGATGTCTGTTCAGATGGTCACATTACCTGAAAAGAAATCCAGAGTACATCCAAACTCCCCCGAAGTTGAAGCAGCCCTTTCAACGAAGCGACCTGCGATTTACAAAATGGCGTCCACACCGCTGTGATTAGTTCAGAACAATTCAGCTTTTTCACAGCCGTTTTTTTTGGCGAGGGAGATTGTGGGCGAGATGTGTGCAAGGTGCTGAAAGTGACGTTGGGCGATATACTGGCCGTTAGTTTCGGCAAATGTGATCTTTACGACAAAAAAAAGTGGGTGGTCGTTATTATTGAATCTCGCCGTTACGTACATGGCGAAAGTAACACTCAGCAATAAGTGACCGAGAAATGGGCGTCAGTTTCCTTCTTGTGCCTAAATGGGCGCTATATGGCCGTTACACCTCATTTCAGCGTAAAAATGGACATTAAGTGGGCGGTATGCATGCAAAAATATTGGAAAATCTAGCGCCATCGTCCATCTAGTTCGCCTTCTATCATCCTGGTCGTCGCATGATGTGGTAAGGAGTTGTTGACTAATCATAGCAATCAATCTCTGTCAATTAGTCTACAGCAAACACAGACATAGAATCACACAGTACAGGAGGAGCTCATTTGGCCCATTATGCCTGAAAGAGCTCTCTGAAAGAGCTTCCAATTAGTCCCACTCCCTGCTCTTTTCCCATAGCCTTGCATAGATTTCCTTTTTAAGCATATATACAATTCCTTTTTAAAAGTTATGATTGGATCTGCTTCTACCATCCTTTCAGTTAAAACATTCCAGATCATGATACGAGGAAAACCCCTGTGTTGGAGAGCTTTGGGCACCATAGGTCCAAGTTCCTCCTAAGTTACACCTACCACTACATGTCTCAAATTACTCGTATACTGTATCCCAAAATGTTGTTATGAACGAAATACCCCAGATGAGCTCTGACCAAGGCTCTGTACAACTGAAGCATCACTTCCTCACTTTTGATGAACAACCTCTTGCGATAAAGGCCAACAGTCTATTAGCATGTTTGATTACTTTTTATATCTGTGCAGTAGCTTTTAGTGATTTGTGTACATAGACAATTAATTCCATTTGCTCCTCCACAGCTCCTAGACACTCACCATTTAAAAAAATGGACTTGGACATATATCACCGTTCCTTCATCAGCCCTGAGTCAATATCATACACAACACCATTGTTGGAGCACTACCGCCACAAGAACTGCAGAAGTTCAAGGAAGCGGCCCGCCACCACCTTTGCAGGGAAACAATGAATAAGAAATTAATGCAGCCTTGCCCAAAATAAGGGTAAATAAAGATGGACAATAAACGCAGCCTTGCCAGCATCGCCTACATCCCAAGAATATATATGTATTTTTTTTAATAAATCAGACTTGGTTGTGATGCCTTTCGTGGTAGAATTGCCAGCCAACATTTACTGTCTAGGCTCACACATCTTGGCTGAGGTACTGGATGGTTGCTCGAGCAAGATTTCATTAAATTTCTGAAAATACATCAGTTATACTTTTAAGTAGGATTAATCCTTGCTTTGCAAGAAAACCATTTAAAAAGCCTGCTTCCGGCTGGCACTAAGTCAACTCATAATGAACCTTTCTAAATTGGTAAATGTACATATGGTTGTGCTGTATGCCCCAATGCCAATTGCACATCAGTGTTTACATGCACCTTCAACATTGCTATTAAGTCTTTGACAAACCATAGTAAAGTATTGCTGGGGAAAGTGCACGAGGGTCATTTATGTACAATAAAGATACACAAGGAATATGTCTAAATCTATTGTTTTTATGCTGCAATATGCGTGGCACAAGGTGCAGATTGATGCACCAGTGCATATTGATAGTGCATTGTGCACTAGTACTTTATTTCATGATTCAAAGTGCATGCCACCTGTGCCAAGAACATATAAAATGTAAATTGGTTGGAAATTATATCTTAGTTGCATGCTAATGATAAATGGGTGGGTCGGCTATGCACCCCCAAAATAAATCAAAATATTTGGTTCCAAAGGAGCAGTAGCAGTGAGGAACTCAGAAATTTCACTTCACAGATTCAGGGTTGAAATTAACAGTAGTTTTTATAAATGCGAGGCTTTGTTGGGCACCAGATGCTCTCAGCCCGGGATATCATCCAATATTTGGCTAGATATAGCCAAACAGTTGTTTGAGAGCTCCCAAGTGAAGAGGAAAAATGGCGAGATTAGAAAATATTGAAATGATTCAAAAAGACTGAACAATAAATCAAATGCAAGGGAACCAATAGCTGAAATTGATAATGTTGGATTTGTTTAGTACACCTTTACAAAGAGATGACCCACTGCCACCAGTTTTATGCCAACGTTAGTTTGTTGGACAATATGGAGGGATAAACTGCTGGGGATTTCCCCAGGGTTGGTGAAAATAAGAGAGGACCTGGGAAGAGCGATCTGTGAGGATTAGATGGGGGGACATGGGGATGGATGGAAAGTGGGGCAGGGGAGAAGCTGATGCCTCAGCATTGCAACAGATGGGATGAGCACCTGGACAGGGGAATGTACATGCTCAGGGAGAAGATGTCTAGACTGCAGCAGAAGGAAGCAATGGGTCAATCCACGAGAGACATGGGTCTGAAATAGCAGCAGGAAAGGAGTTCAGTGGGGAAGTTGCAGAGGACAGATTGAAAGAGAGGTGGCGTGGTGCAGTGGATTACTAAGTCGGATTTGGCATTATGAAAAGCATAATGCCAGGGAGAAGGGCAAGAGACAAGGATGGGGCAAGGCAGGGCGCATATACAGGCAGAGGAGCTCTAATCCAGGATGGCTGCATGCCAAGTGCTCAAGGAATTACCAGCAGTTATAATATTGACAATAATTACAGTTAGTGAGTATGGGGGAAGTCACAAGCATTTCTGGAAGTGTTATTGCTTTGTTTTGGAACGGATATTGGATTCAAAGTCATTCTGAGGGTTGCGGATCATGGTATACCTGGGATTGAGATCCAGAGCTAATTTCATGGCTGAAGCCAGGGCCAACCTGCTGAACCTGAGTACAGTGTAACTGACACTTCACAACACAAGTACAGGCCTGAAAAAACCAACAGTCCTTAAGCTAGAAAATGTTGTCCGGTGTTGCAGGTCCATATTTGAGTTACACTTTCATGTTAAATATCAATTAACGTCTACACTGGTTGTGGCCTTTTGCTACAGTTTCTGGGTTGGCCTTATTTGTGCTGGAGCGGGGCCCAATGCAGCAATTGCTTACATCGACGGTTCCTGCTTTCTCTGTCCTCAGAGGGACTACCTGGGGCAGGGGTGGGGGGGTGTCAAGACCGGGATCATACTCTGAGCCCCCAAAATAAGGGTGTATGTATTAAAAATATATATTTTGCAATGCAGCTCCCTTACAAAGAGAGCTACTAGGGGCAGCCCTGTATCCAGCTAGCCTCCGATCTCCGACACCCCAGATGTGTCCCGAATGGCATGTGCATCCATCATTTCCATGGTAATAAAGAAACTTCCCCTAGACCTGGAAAGTTTGCTGGGATCAATGATGGCGCATCGCGGCAGTTACGTCAGATTTTCATGGCCTGTGTGTTTAGAACAAGAACCATTTGTAGCTGAAACCAATGCCATGGCTCTCACTCAAGAATGGTGGAACTGGAAAAGAAAAAATAAGCGATTTAGTTTGATCTAGCCGAACTGCTGGTGAAACTTGGGTGTCTGGGTTAGATTGAGAGAAATGAAAAACACCAACTCGACATTAATGGCATTAGCAATGAGAACACAATGGGGAAGAGTAGGACTGCGGTGAACATGTTTCAATAAATTAATCTACTAGTGAAAATCATTAGTGCTTTATGTCTGTACATATACTGTTTATATAGATTGCATAACCCAGAGTTCCCTTTGGTATCAACAGAAAACACAGTCATTTAGCACAATAATGTGATGGAATGAAAACAATTTGCTATCTTCCTATTTAAAACATAATTACATCTCTCTGAGGCACTGTTCCACATAATTTAACTGTTTTGCTACAGCTTTTAGCACTGGAAATATGCAAACCAATAATGTTACAGATATTATATAATGAGAAAGTGATTGATTTTGCTCTGAACAGACAATATGACTTTACTACTGGCAATAATGATTACCAATGTTCTAACTAGTCTGTAATGTCAATCGCTGCCCTTTTATATATTTTTAAAAAGTAATCAACTGCTTGCACTTTGGTGAGTTAATGTGGAACTCGCTACCACAGGAACTGGTTGAAGCGAATAGTACAGATGCATTTAAGGGGCGGTTAAATGAGGGAGAAGGGAATAGAGAGTTATGCTGATAGATATGATGAGAAAAGATAGGAGGAGGCTCGGATGGAGCATAAATGCCAGCATGGACTGGTTGGGCCGACTGGCCTGTTGCTGTGTTGTATATCCGATGTAATAAAACAGCCTATCACCAACAGAAAGGGCAAGAAAGAACATCCAGACCAGCATCGAACACAGACTAAATGTAAAATGAAACCCTATTTCCATAATGCTCTGAAGTTCAGCACTATTGAGGACAAAACTTAAGCCAAGAATTACACCAAAATGTATTCTTAAATAAATATTGTGGTGGTGAAAGCCAATTTCTACAATGATCACAATCGCAAGTGGGCAATAGTTCCACTGCCTCAGTTTGCAATTAACATATTCTGCCCACTAAGACAGAAACTAGGTAAACCCATTGCCAAATACGTCTGTATCAATGCCGTCCACTGCGAAGTCCAGCCCTCAACAAATTTATGTTTCAGAAGCTACAATTTACAACATGTAATAAATACTTCTTTTCAGGCTTTTTTTTAAAAAACACATATTTTGGAAAATGAATCAAATGTACTGCTGCCATGTAAAATATTAAACAACTATACTTGCAAGGTGATTTAAATGTTAATTGTCCTACACAACATTTTGACATATCAAAACCTAAGTATCCTAATACCAATAATAGTTAAGTCAACTGCAGGCCAAATTCATACATCAAATTCAACCGAGCAGTGATCTCTGTGTACATAAGCTCACTCAGGAGGAGGAACAATTAGAGTAAAAGGGTCACTGGAAGTGGTTAAAATAAACAAAATAACTATAGAATAAAAACCAAGCACAGCATAATCCAGAATAGGTCTGGAAGGGAAAAAAAAACTAAGACAAAATATAAAGATCAGCAGCCAGCATTGACTTATTCAGGTAGAAACTCCAACTTATAAAATATTTCCTTTAATCAAAATTTTCTTCATGACGATTTCCACATTATATTTTGTTATATACTTTACCTGAGCAGAGATTGACAAAAGGGTGCAGTAAAGGTATGCTACCATTTCAAATCAGCTGGTATACTTCAACAAAAATCGGCAATACAGCTTTAAGGAAAAAAAACATTTTATTAATCTCAACAATATAAAAATGGTTGTAGGAATCAGAAAAGCGGATGAAGATGTTCAGTTTTTATCATCTGCGATTCATAGAAATGAGGGTATCACAGCAGGAAGTGAGAAGCCTTATGGTGGTGTCAGCTGTGAAGCTGTCTGTTCGTAAAGTCATCCATCTCGCTACAGCAATAGTGCGTGACATTAGACGCCATGCTGTGAAGCAGTGAAAAAACACACAGCATTTCACTTCATAGTGGAAACAACCAGCGCAGCATATGCTTATACGTATGGATTATACGGGGGTGTATCGTGGTGTATTCCTGAATGGTTTCTTTTCCATTTTTAAAGAAGTATTTTCAACTACTGAATTTCTGTTCACATCACACATAAAGCCCAAAGCCAAAACATTCAGCAGGATTAGTACAGTAGAAACAATTAAATGCAGACTGTTTGAAAGGAAAATATGCTTTATACCATCAGTACAAAGAGAAAAACTTTAGAACAAATTTATTACCCTATGAATAGCAATGCAATTGGAACTTTGCTGCCATTGTCTTACTGTAACAGTTCCTTTCAATCAAGCTTCTGACAGGCCCTAATTTTGATCTCAAAAACAAGCTCACACAATGGAGCATAAAACACAGATCTCTATTATATAGAACCCAAAAAATATGTTTAATAGTTAATAGTTTAAACATTTAACAAAAGGTTATTCAAATCTGGATTCAAAACACAATGGTAAATAAGAAATGGCTGTATAGGCAAATACTGCACTCATTAGGACGACCTATTAGGAGTAGGCATGGAGGAATTAAAGGATGCTGCAATGGGGGAAAGGCATACACACAATTGTGTGCTACTGTATTTTGTCAATATTCTTCATTCATTCAACACATTTTGTCGAAATATTTTCATAGGAAGCCAAGGAGCCATTTATTTTATGTGTTTAGTGTTGAGCTCTTATTCATTACACAAGAATCAAAGATTGTTCCAGCACAGAAATTAAGTCATTCAGCCCATCGGGTCTGCGGTGTCGTTTGGCTCAAGAGCCATCTAGTCAAATTCCACTCATTTGCTCCCCATATCCTTCAATATTCCTCTTTTTCAAGCAACTATCTAATTCCATTTTAAAAGAATTTATGGGTTCTGCTCCAACTATGATTTGTGCCAGAATATTCAAGATTCTAACCATCCTCTATGTCAAGATTATTTTATTCTGCCCTTCCCTTTAATTCTTTCAGTTCCTATACTGAATATGTGCCCTTTCATTACTATCTTGCTGACCAGTTGAAACAATCACAATTTACACAATCATAATCTTCAAAATCTCGAAGACCTCGATCAGTTCACCATTTGAGGCCAATAAAATTGAGGCCAGAACTGGGCAGTTTTTTTTGTGAGTACTCAAACCGTGGCCTTCTGAGAATTTTTAGGTTTTGGGAAGCTCACATATTTATGTTGTATTCAGTAAAAGGCTTGAGTCTGCGCACATTTGTTGTTGTGTAACAATTGCAACAAATTTTGTTGATCGGCTCAAAGCAGAACAACAGTAAATCAAAACTAGAGGGAGGGAACGCACAGATTAAAAGTGAGGAAAGTTGCTAGACGGCTATTAATGAAAAACTACTTAAGACTTTGGATTGTCAGGAGAATCTAGTAATAAAAGAATGGGGAAGGTGAACCAATCGAATCACTCAAAACACTTTCATACACCATTATTTCCCAGTTACTGAGATTTCTAATGTCCACAATAATGCTTTAAACAGAATAAATCAAAAATATACATATTTCAAAATAACATGATTAAATTCTTTTGTGACTTTTAATACCTTTATTAAAATTAATGGAAAGGAGAATTGGACAGGATGTATAAAGGGCTATCGATCCACTACCATCAGTCTCGTGCCCCCATCAAAGCTGAATTTCACTCCTCTCGTGTACTGCATCAATCCAGCATTAGTGCCACTGACCTGCTCTCTCTCCATAGCCCTATTTCTAATTGAGGTTTTCAAGAATATGAAAGGTTTTGAGAAGGTAAAAATTGTTTGCATTGGTTGGCTAATTGGTAACTAATAGAAAACAGAGAGTTCGGATAAGCGGGTCATTTTCCGGTTGGCAAACAGTGACTAGTGAGGTACAGCAAGGATCAGTGCTGGGTCCTCACCTATTTACAATCTATATTAATGACTTGGATGACGGGACCGAGTGTAATGTAGCCAAGTTTGCTGATGATACAAAGATGGGTGGGAAAGCAAATTGTGAGGAGGACACACAAAATCTGCAAAGGGATATAAGACAGGCTAAGTGGTCAAAAATTTGGCAGATGGAGTACAATGTGGGAAAATGTGAGGTTATCCACCTTGGCAGAAAAAAATAGAAAAGCAAATTATTATTTAAATGGAGAAAAATTGCAAAGTGCTATAGTACAGAGGGACCTGGAAGTTAGTATGCAGGTACAACAAGTAATCAGGAAGGCCTTTATTGCAAGGAGGATAGAGTATAAAGGCAGAGAAGTCCCGCTACAACTGTACAGGGTATTGGTGAGGCCACACCTAGAGTACTGCATGCAGTTTTGGTCTCCGTATTTAAGGAAGGATATACTTGCATTGGAGGCTGTTCAGGAGGTTCACTAGGTTGATTCTGGCGATGAGGGGGTTGACTTATGAAGATAGGTTGAGTAGGTTGGGCCAATATACATTGGAGTTCAGAAGAATGAGAGGTGATCTAATCAAAACATGAAAGATAATGAGGGGGCTCGACAAGGTGGATATTTCCACTTATAAGGGAAACTAAAACTAGAGGGCATAGTCTCAGAATAAGGGGCCGCCCATTTAAAACTGAGATGAGGAGGAATTTCTTCTCTCAAGAGGGTTGTAAATTTATGGAATTCTCTGCCACAGAGAGCTGTGGAGGCTGGGTCACTGAATATATTTAAGGTGGATATAGATAGATTTTGGGGCGATAAGGGAATAAAGGTTTATGGGGAGCGGGCAGGGAAGTGGAGCTGAGCCCATGATCAGATCAGCCATGATCTTATTAAATGGCAGAGCAGGCTCGAGGAGTCAAATCGCCTACTCCTGCTCCTAATTCTTATGTTCTTATGTAACAAGCAGGCATAAACTCAGGATTATCACTGGAAGAACAGAGGGGAGAAATTAGAAATAATTTTTTGCAGCAGAGTTATCACAACATTGAATGTTTTTAACCAATGTTTATTGAAGACTATAATATTATTGTAAATGAAATTGGATTCAAAAAGGAAAAATATAAAAAAGGTAGAGGAAATGGGATTACAGTAGTTGGCTACAGTTGAAGAGCGTGCACTAGCACAAGCACAAGCACAATGAGCTGAATTTTCACCATCATTCTGTGCCGTTTGTTTGGTCTACGCTGTTTTTTTTGGAGCAGACTAAAATCTGCAAGTTTCGCCAAAGTTTCTGCACCATTCTAAAATAGGTACGTCCGATTTTGTTAGTTCCTGATTTTTTGATGTCACTAGGGGCGGAATCTGCCGGGTGTGCCATTTCTGGCCATTTAAGCGAGTTTGGCCAAGTACGATTTTCTTTTAAACGGCGCAGTGCACCGTTCTGAAAAACCTTCCCTACGCTTAAGAATATCGGCGCAGAGAAGAGAAAATCGGCAGAGAAAAGACGCCAGTGTTTCAGCAGAGCTGAAGACACAGCACCGTGGGGAGTGGGGCCTTTCGGCCCGGGATAGAAACGGGCCACTGCGGGGGCCTTTCGGCCCGGAATAGAAACGTCAGGCATCGGGTGCGGGGGCCATCACGGGGTCATGGTTGAGACAAAGAGACAAATCAATTTTTAAAAATTAGTCCCTTGGAATGCTTACAGCGGTTATGAAAATAGAAGTTCTAGGGGAGAGAAAAATCAGCAATGACATTACAGGATAAATTAAGCATCCCTCGTTACCCTGACAACCTCAGTTTTTCGGCGCAGACCTTAAGCTCCACCCACAGAGCTTAAGGACATTCTGTGCTGCTCCAAAATGAAAGGTTATGCAGGCGAAACTTGGAACTTTTTTTTTGGCACAGTCGAGCCACTAAAAAAAAAAATCAGATGTAGCTCTATAACTGCGTCAAAAAAAGTCCATGTGGAATTTTGGGCCCAATGGCTCTATCTCTGCTGTAATTTCTATGATTTCCCTCCATACATGTGCACACCACCAATCGGCATATCTTGCTGCATGTTTCTCTGCTGTAACAGCAATAGCGAGTGAGTAACTAGCACCTGTACAATCACAGCTGCAGATTTAGTTTTTGTTAACAAATAAACGAAAAAATGTCAGAAAGTCCGCAATGAGGTACAACTTGGCACTTGTGCTGGAAAACTCCACCTCTTGACCCTGGCGAACCTTAATTTGTCTGCCAATGGCGAGTGCACTGATCCTGACATCCCAATTTAATGTTTATTCATGCACAATGTTTTTTTTACCATGTCAGGTCTTTGCCCCTGAAGAGCAGAAATGGTTAGTTGCTCATAACGATAGTTTATGGACAATGACAACATGAAAGAAACGTAGTTAATTAAGTTATTTTATCTGAAACCCATGCCGCAGCATTTGCAAAAAAGAAAAATCAAATGGAAAAACTGAGTTTGTGGTAAGGAAACACTCACGGTTGGATGACACTTTTTAGAGGTTGCCTGAAATTTAAACACTTCTTACTTACAGATAAACCTTATAAGTTATACAAGAATGCAAATAAGGACAGGCATTTTCAAATTTTTACGTGTTCATTGGTAAAGACAAAGAGGATAGCCATAATTTGTGAGCACATTGACTTTACCTTGTGTGCTAAATGTTCCTGTCATCAGCTGAATACCAACTGCATCTGGTGACATTGTTTCCACTGCCAAACTTTGAGTGCAACTGGTTCTAATAATGAATGCAGAGTCACAGTTCTACCAATGCCAGCAACCAAGTGCCAACTGCATCTGGCACAACGCTGCCACTACCGTCATCTATGTGTCAAATGTATCTGGTGACAGTATTCCTACTGCCAAATGCAGTGATAACATTGCCGCTGCCAACAAACATGCTAAGTGCATTGTTTGGACCTGCTTCCATGATGCAATGCAGTGTGTGCCAGTGTGTCAGAATAAGGGGTCGCCCATTTAAAACTGAGATGAAAAGGAATTTCTTCTCTCGGAGGGTTGTAAATCTGTGGAATTCTCTACCTGAGAGAGCTGTGGAGGCTGGGTCATTGAATATATTTAAGGTGGAGATAGACAGATCTTTGAGCGATAATGGAGTGAAGGGTTATGGGGAGCGGGCAGGGAAGTGGAGCTGAGCCCATGATCAGATCAGCCATGACCTTATTGAATGGCGGAGCAGGATCGAGGGGCCATATGGCCTACTCCTGCTCCTATTTCTTATGTTCTTCTATTTGCTAAGTGCAGAGTGCCAACTGCATCTGGTGGCACTGCTTTTAATGTTAATGTGGACTGACAGTGTTACCATGGCAATCAACCAATTGCCAACTTCACCTGGCAGCACTGCAGCCATTGGCAAACATAGAACGCCAACTGGTGACACAGCCATTAACCAAGTGCTACTGCATCTAGAAACCAGCAAAAAACCTTCAGTGCCCGTACACGAAAGGGATACTTGAGAGGTTGTAAAAATGACTCCAGAAGCAGTAATAGACATACGTAATGCGCAAGAGCATCAGATTTTTGGAAATAGACATGATTCAGCATGTGCAGCTGGAAATATGGAATAATTATAAGATTGAGCTGGGGAGAGATTTTCTGTGACAGAGTTTCTTTTTCAAAATTTTAATTGCACCTCAGCAGTGTAAAATGAAAGTATTATGATGCTTGGGGATTATGCTCTCCTTATTGCAGAAGTCAATGAAAAAACTGAGATACAACAGAACATAAGAAATAGGAGCGGGAGTAAGCCATTCAGTCACTCGAGCCTGCTCTGCCATTCAGTAAGATCATGGCTGATCCTCAGCCTTAACTCGACTTTCCTGCACTATCCCCATATCCCTTATCAAAAAATATATCGATCCCTGTCTTGAATATACTCAACAACTGGGCCTCCACATCCCAGTCCTAAAAGACCGTCCCCTTATTCTGAGACTGTGACACCTGGTTCTAGACTCCTCAGCCAGGGGAAACATCCTCCCTGCATCTACCCGGCCAAGCCCTGTAAGAATTTTATGTTTCAATGAGATCACCTCTCATTCTTCTAAACTCTAGAGAATATAGGCCTAGTCCACTCAATTTCTCCTCATAGGATAATCCCATCATCCCAGGAATCAGTCTGGTGAATCTTTGTTGCACTCCCTCCATGGCAAATATATCTTTCCTTAGGTAAGGAGAACAAAACTGTGTACAATACTCCAGGTGCAGTCTCACCAAGGGCCTATATAATTGCAGTAAAACATCTTGGGGTTGAAATTGCTCCTTTCTATAAGGCCTGTGGATGCCTGAAAGCGACAGCCACGGGTCGGTGTGGACTGGCCACCGAGTAGCCGTGGATATTGCCCTCCTTCAGTTTTGGAGCGGTGTAAGGGACTGCCCCATCCATTTTCCTGCGGCGTGCCGACCCCTTTCCGAAATTTCCCCGCAGGAAATTGCCCTTGGAAAATTGCCCCGCAGGAGCAGCACCGTTGCCGGTTGTCAATGTCAGTGGCAGCTTTTTGTGTCAGTGCCCTTTCTGTGGCTGGGTGGCAGGGCCACCCTTAAAGTGGAGGTGGCGCTGGCAACGGATCCATTTTATTTTTTATTGTCGGCCGAGTGCCAGGTCGGGCTGACAATTATGCTCGCGGGTTCGACCGGGCTGGCAACAGGGGTGCCGAAACCCTTCCTGGTGGCCCAGTGTTTATCACTAAAGTAGCTGCAGAGTTCGCAGTGACCCTTCCCTTTAACTGAAGGGAAGGGACGTTGTGACGTGCCAGCACTGATGACTTGGAGCGTCGGCCACTCCGACCCGCCCCCACTTCCACCCTGCTCCTAAAAACCCCACCAACACCCGAATTTCTCCGGATTGTCCACCCCATGCATTGGGGCGGTTGGAACCCTTCGAAAACAGTAGGTGCGGCCCATTTGGGGTGGAGGGCAATTTCGGCCCCCTTTACTCACACTTAAATCCTCTTGTAATAAAGGCCAACATACCAGTTGCTTTAAAAATCGTTTGCTGTACCTGCATATTAACTTTCAGTGATTCGACTCAGGTCTCTCTGAACACCAACATTAACCAATCTCTCACCATTTCAAAATACTCTACATTTCTATTTTTCATAATAAGGTGGATAACTTCACATTTCTCCACATTATATTCCATTTGACATGTCCTTGCCCATTCACTTAATCTGTCTATATCCCCTTTAAGTCTTATTGCATCCTCCTCACAACTTCCATTACCACCTAGCTTTGTATCATCTGCAAACTTGGATATATTACATTTGGTCCCCTCATCCAAATCATTGATATAAATTGTGAATAGCTGAGGCTCAAGCACTGATCCTCGCGGTACCCCACTAGTTATAGCCTGCCAACTCGAAAATGACCTGTTTATCCCTACTCTCTGTTTTCTGTCCGTGAACCGATCCTCAATTCATGTTGGTATATTACCCCCAATCCCATGAGCCCTAATTTTGTTCAATAACCTTTTGTGTCGCATATTATCGAATGCTTTCTGAAAATCCAAATATACAACATCCACCGGTTCCCCCTTATCTATTCTGCTAGTTACAACCTCAAAAAACTCTAACAGGTATGTCAAACATGATTTTCCTTTCATAAATCCATGTTGACGCTGCCCAATCCTATTATTATTTTCTAAGTGCCTTGTTACCACATCCTTAATAATAGATTCTAGCATTTTCCCTACTACTGATGTCAGGCTAACTGGTCTATAATTCCGTGTTTTCTCTCTCCCTCCTTTCTTAAATAGTGGGGTTACATTTACTACCTTCCATCCACGGGAACCATTCTAAAATCTATGGAATTTTGGAAGATGATAACCAATGCATCCACTATCTCTATAGCTATCTCTTTCAAAACCCTAGGATGTAGGCCATCAGCTCCAGGAGTTTTATCGGCTTTCAGTCCCATTAATTTCTCCAGTACTATTTTTTTACTAATTCTAATTTCTTTCAGTTCCTCATTCTCGCTAGATTGGTGCTCCACTCTTTCTGGGAGGCTTTTTGCGTCTTCTTTCGTGAAGACAGACACAAAGTATGTGTTAAATTTTTCTGCCATTTCCATACCCCATTATAATTTTTCCTGTCTCAGCTTGTAAGGGACCCACATTTACATTTACTAATCTTTTCCTTTTTACATATCTATAGAAGTTTTTACAGTCTGTTTTTATGTCTCTCGCTAGTTTACTGTATTTTCCCTTTCTTTATTAATTTCTTGGTCCTCCTTTACTGAATTCTAAAATCCTCCTAATCCTCAGGTTTGCTGCTCTTTTTGGTAACATTATGGGCCCAAGTTTCCACATGATTTGCGCCTGATTTTTTAGGAGCAACTGGTGGAGAACGGACTATCTTAGAAATCGCAATTCTCCACATTTTTTTTTTCTGCAGTTCTAGTCAGTTAGAACAGTTTCACTTTGGAACAGAATTTTTTCTTCAAAAGGGGGCGTGTCCGGCCACTGACGCCTGATTTGAAAGTTTCCACAGTGAAAACGTACTCCAAACTAACTTAGAATGGAGCAAGTGAAGATTTTTGTAGAACTGAAAAAACCTTGTCTACACATTAAAAAATCAGGCGCAGGTTACAAATTAGACGTCCAGAACGAGGTGGGGGGGGGGGAGGGGGGGGGAAGGGAAGTCATTAAATTCTATAATAAATCCTTATTTATACTTATACAAATAAATCCAACCTGAATAAAAATTTATAAGCAAAGAAAAGATTAAATAAACCATCTTCCTACCTGTGTGAAAGTGCTTCAGCCAGGGAGAATGCTGCAGGAAGCCTCACAAGTTGAGGCAGCCGTTCGTTCCCGCGGGGGGGGGGAGGAGGAAGCAGTTTGTTCCGGGGAGGGGGGGGGAGGAGGCAGCCGTTCGTTCCCGCGGGGGGGGGGGGTGGGAGGAAGCCATTCCAGACGGCGGGCGGGGGGGGAAGGAGACAGTGAGAATGCTGCAGGAAGCCTCACAAGTTCAGCAGCCATTTCCCGACGGCAGGGGGGGGGAGGGAGGCCGTCGGGAAACGACTGCCTCAACTTTCTGAGGCTTCCTGCAGCCTTCTCAGTGCTGCAAGAAGCCTCAGTGCTGATGTGCTGATGGCAATGTGCTTTTATTAAAAAAATTTCAAAAATTAAACAGCTACAAAGAACTACAAAAATGGCCTAGTGCCAATGTTTCCTTCACACTGCGCGTGCGCGAACACTCCAACGCGCACGCGCAGGGTTGCCGGCAGGAAAAAAACTAATTTAAATGGTACCCGCCCCCTCCCACTTACAAAATTGGCGCGAGTGTAGGCTCCGCCCCCCTGGACACCACGCCAAGCAGACATGGAGCTGCAGGGCGCTCCAGAATCGCGCGTTTTTTTTCCGGCGCCGCTTTCGGCACGAAAAACGGCTGCCCAGTTCGGAGGGGCGCCGTGTTTTATCGTGTGGAAACTTGGGGCCATATAAGCCTCTTCCTTTGATCTAATACTATCTTTAACTTCTCTTGTTAGCCACAGTTGGACCACTTTTCCTGTGAGGTTTCATTGCCTAAAAGGAATGTATATTTTTTGCAAATTAAGTATTAATACTTTAAATGCTAGCCATTGCTTGTCTACCATCATACCCTTCAATGTAGTTTCCCAATCTACCTTAGCCAACTCGCCCCTCATACCTACGTAGTTTGCTTTGTTTAGATTTAAGTCCCTAGTTTTGGATTTAACTAAATCACTTTCAAACTTAATATAAAATTCTATCATATTATAGTCATTCTTCCCTAAGGGCCCCTTTACTACAAGGTTAGTAATGAATTCTTTCTCATTGCACAATACTAGATCTAAAATAGCCTGTTCCCAAGTTGGTTCCTCAACATACTGATCTAGAATACTATCTTGTACACATTCCATGAATTTGTCCTCCACACTATTACTGCAAATTTGGTTTGCCCAGTCTATATGTAGATTAAAGTCCCCCATGATTACTGTGTTACCCTTGTTACATGCGCCTCTAACTTCCTAATTTATACTTTGCCCTACGTTACAACTACTGTTTGGGGGCCTATAAACAACTCCCACCAATGCTTTCTGCCCCTTGCTGCACCCAAACTGATTCAATCCTTGATTTTCTGAGCCAAGATCCTTTCTCTCTACTGTCTTTATCCCATCCTTTATTATCAGAGCTACCCCTCCTCCTTTTCCATTTTGCCTATCTCTTCTAAAAGTTAATATCCTGAAGTATTTAGTTCCCAACCTTGGTCACTTTGTAACCACGTCTCCGTAATGGCTATTAGATCAAACCAATTAATTTCTATCTGCGCTATTAATTCATTTATTTTGTTGCGAATGCTTTGCGCATTCAGATATAGTGCCTTTAGCTTTGACTTTTTTCTATTTTTCCCTAATGTCAATTTAGTTACTGATGCCCTATTACCTTTGTTACTCTCTCTGACCCACTCTGCTTATTTTTACTCAAAACTCTGCTCTGCTCTAGAGCCTTAACATTTCTCTTGCTGCTTTTAGATTTACTCTTTCCTGAATCCTCCCCCCCACCCCCCCGCCTGCCATTCTTTCGTTTAAAGCCCTGCCTACTGCCGTAGATATTCGATTCGCCAGGACACATCGGATCAGCCATGATCTTATTGAATGGCGGAGCAGGCTCGAGGGGCCGTATGGCCTTCTCCTGCTCCTATTTCTTATGTTCTTATGACACTGGTTAAGTGAAGTCCATCCCAACGGAACAGCTCCCTCTTTCCCCAGTACTGGTGCCAGTGCCCCATGAAGCAAAACCCCTCCCACACCACTCTTTGAGCCACATTTAACCTTCTAATCTGCTTACCCCTATGCCAATTGGCACGTGGCTCAGGTAACAATCCAGAGATTATTACCTTTGAGGTTCTGCTTTTTAATTTGGACCCCAATTCCTCAAACTTTCTCAGCAGAACCTCATTCCTAGTTCTACATATGTTGTTGGTTCCTACATGGACCACAACAACTGGATCCTCCCCTTCCCACTCCAAGTTCTTCTTCAGCCGTAAGATGTTTTTAACCCTGGCACTGGGCAGGCAACACAACCTTTGAAACTCCGCACACGGCTGCAGAGAACAGTATCTCTCCCTCTGACTATACTGTCCCCTACCACAACTACATTCCCTTTCACTCCCCCCACTTGAATGGCCTCCTGCACCATGGTGCAGATTGCTCATCCATCAAGTAGGCTTTTCACTCATCCGCACAGGCAGCAAGTACCTCAATCCTGTTGGATAACGACAAATGCTGTGGCTCCTCCAGCACTGTACCTGGGGTCCCTTTACCTGCCTGAGTTGCAGTCATACCCTCCTGACCCTGACCACTAACCAGACCTGTACAACTACAAAACCTAAGGGGTGTGACTGCCTCCTGGATCAAAGTGTCCAGGTAACTCTCCCCCTCCCTGATGCCCCGCAATGTCTGCACCTCAGACTCCAGCTCAACAACTCTGAGCTGAAGTTCCTCAAGATGCAGGTTGTCCGGAATCACAATGCTCTCCACAAACTCCCACATGCTGCAATTCCGGCACACCGCCTGCACTGCCATCCCTATATGACCTTGTTCTATTTAATTAAATTTAATTTCATTTGTATTAAAGCAACTTAGTTTACAGTTGTTTCTTGATTATTTACTTGATGTAGATTACGTTACGGGTAATTAATTATCTACCTGTAACACAAAGCACCAAACGTAGTGCAGACAAAAAGCATCAACTCCTTCCCCCTCTTCTCCGAATTTCCAATCTTTCCAAATACCCAAATAAAGCACTCTGTTTAATGCCACTCTGTGCAGACCGCCCAGGGTAGTATCTGAATCAATATAGATGAATGAAACTATTAAAAATGAATTCTTTATTCCATATGTGGCTTAAATCTAGTCAACTTGCGACACAGGTTAGCAAGGCCATAAAAAAAGAAAACCAAGCACTAGGATTTATTTCTAGAGGTATAGAATTGAAAAGTAGGGAAACTATGCTAAACCTGTTATATTATGAAGAAGATATAGAGGCACTGGAGAGGGTGCAGAAGATTTACAAGGATGATACTAGAAATGCAAGGATATACATATCAGGAAAAGATTAACAGGCTGGGTCTCTTTTCTCTTGAAAAAAAAAGGCTGAGGGGTGATCTAATAGAGGTCATTAATATCATGAAAGGTTTTGATAGAGTGGATACAGAGAGAATGTTTCCACTTATGGGGAGGAGCAAAACTAGAGGCCATGAATATAAGATAGTCACTAAGAAATCCAATAGGGAATTCAGCAGAAAATTCTTTACCCAAAGAGTCATCAAAGGCAGACCCTCGAAATCAAGGAAGACTTGCTTCCACTCTAAAAGTGAGCTCTCAGGTGCCAATGCAGGAATCATAGTCTCTGTCACAGGTGGGGCAGACAGTGGTTGAAGGAAAGGGTGGGTGGGGAGTCTGGTTTGCCGCACGCTCCTTCCGCTTTCTGCACTTGATTTCTGCATGCACTCAGCGACGAGACTCGAGGTGCTCAATGCCCTCCCGGATGCTCTTCCTCATTAATGACTCTGCTAATAGTCTGTCCAGTGTGTCACCGGTCTCTGCATGAACTAATCATACGTTGGTGACCACCATACACTGAAAAGATCATGAAGGTCCTGCATATTCCAGCAGTGCCTCTATTAGTGCCTAGATGTGGCCTGAAAAGCACAAATACAAAAAAATGCCAGAATTTACATTTGGAAAAAATGTCCACTTTGTATCTTAATTTTGTGTTTGCGCGTTGCTTCTATCCTGTAAAGAACAAAAATATTTTATTTTGTGGACATTTCCTGCAGAATAAAAGTGCTGGCAGCCTGGGTAGCACAGAGGACCAGCACACTGTATTTTCACCTCTGGGACTTGGGTTCAAAGCCAGCCTAGACCAATGGCAGGAATGTCTTCTCTCCCACATCGCAAAACTGCCCATAATCTGGCACTAACTGGCTATCTCATGCAGAACATGAGGTTACCGGAAAGTAGAAAATTCAAATTGGTGCAGTGAAAGGTCCTCTACGAAGGTTAGGATTAAAGGGGAAGTGCATCCTACTGAACAGTCACAAAGAAGTAAAGCTGTAGACTTGTCTCTCTCAACCACGTCTTGCACTTTATGCTGAATTCCCCTCATGATAAAATGGAGACAATGAATAAGGGGGACACATTACATTCATGATGGCTATTCATATACAAAAACATGAACCGCGAAAGTTTATAGTACAGAAGGAGGGGATTTGGCCCAACATATCTGCACCAGAACTTGACTAGAACAATCCAAAACTAGTTCCATTCCGCTGCAATTTCTCTGTATCTTTCTAGGTAACAGGTGACACAGGATGGAATAAGGAATCAGGGATTCAGAGTACCATCCAACAGCAATGTGAGGTTAATTAATGAAGGAGTGCCACATAAACTGCAAGAGACAGTCTGGGGAGCAGGGAATTTACCTTTGCTGCTCTAGTGAGATTACTGAACTTCTTCTGACATTTCAACGGAATTGTAGCAGTCAAGGGGGTGACTGTCACTGCCACTGCAACCTCCCTCCATAAAGGATGGATGAGTGCTGCACTGGTTGTCTCCTCAACCCCAAACAGCACATACCTCCTGCTCTGTATCTCTACAAAGGGGAAATCCAGATCAGACTCCCTAAAATTGGCAGCTCTTGCTGCTATTCTCCTTACCCAGGTTGCCTGCTTTAGTATTCCAGTATTTCCGTTTCCCCTTTAAACATCAGCAGGCATTATATCCTGCTGTTTCTGCAGGTTTCTACCTCTCCTAGTTCTATACCCTGCTCCTTTGCCAGCTGCTCAGTCTTCTTTTTGTTTTAAACTTAGCTCCCGTTTCTACAGGAGTTCCTCACCCCCTCCCCTGGTGTATCTAAGGCAATGCAGACTAGATTTATAAAGTCTGTGTGCATCTCCATGTTCAAATGACTCACCCACAATTTAAGATGGCATCAGGACTGGTAAGGGGATAAGGCGAGAGGTGGGGGGGGGATTCATGTCTAACAATTCAAAGGCGCTCTCATAATATTGGGGCCCTTTTAGTTTGTTCACTAAACTCAATGTGTGACACTGTAATGGTGCCACCTGCTATCTTACTTGCTCTAGAATATAAATATCTTTCAAGCTTAAAAGCATACCACTACCTCTGACTAACTACAAGCATGGCCACATGATATTCACTAGTCATATATTCAAATTATTGCATAATGCATGCAGTTCTTATGGCACACTAACTTACTGTAACACTTTTCCCATCACAGTTGTTGATAACAGACTTATGGTTCACATCATACGTCTGGCTAACCATAAGCATTGCCACAGGAGACGTGCCAATATATAAAAAAACTTGTTAAGGTTTGAAAAAAATATTAATATTCAAAGAGAAGGAAAGTTGGGGGGAGAATTTTTTATTCAAAGCACTGCTCTTTTTATGGAGAGAAATTCTAAACTTGCCTCAAATTTATTTGATTTCTTATTGAAAATGTCAATTTTCCTGTTGACATGGGATTCTCTTCGTGGCTAGGGTGTTCCACTCAGCTACAGGCCTAATGTGAACATTTCCGAACTTGGTTGGCTTCAGAGTATCCTTCAGGCAAGTTTGAAGTCATACCTTCCACCAATCTCTCATGGAGCTGTCCCAGAATGCATGATGGCATTCTTCATAATGACCACTGGAGTGGCCTACCAGACTGTCAAATTTCTGGCAGATTTAGCATCTCCTTCTTTAAAAAGGTGGAGTATTTTGAATAAAAATTACTCCCTGTAAAGGGAAAAATAATTTGTGGTTGTTGACTGGATACCTTAATAACCTTAACATAGTGACCAAATAGGAAAGAAACGAAAAACTATAAGATTCAGTGTAGATATATTACAAGTGCGGCATTTTTAAAATGGTTTTCTGTTGTACAGAAAACAAGTTAACAGCAATGAGGTACAGTGCCACAAAACTAATATATATTTACAATTTACGAATATAAGCAACATAAGCTGGAAGCAGCAACATGAAAAATATAATTATATGTGCTATAGAAAAAAGAGCTGAGATATCTTCAAGTTTGAAAAGGCATAACTGAATAGTTAATTCAGTACTCAATGATAATATGTGCTTAATAACTAAGCGTGTAATATAACTTAAAAGACAAAAAAGTTCATCATTTTAGAAAAAAAATATTAAAATAAAAAATATAAAATGAACTCAGAAGTGGAATTTCATTTTAACATTTGAAAACATTACTCTTGTAGTTCACCTGTGCTCTTTATTAATTTCCAGAACATCTAAAAACAATTAGAATTTTATGTGTTTTATGATCTGAAGATTATAAATGATAAATAAAGAAGCACTACGCATACTGCTTTTGGTGGCAGAATCACCCACTTTGTGATTTTACCACCTACAATCCACGCAGTTAAAAATATGCAAATTGTTGTTTTTCCCTGCCATATAGTGGCTTTCCATGGTTGCCAATTTGAATATGGTGACTAAGCTGAGCAGCTACAGATGTGTACTCACACCCTCCTGCAGCCAGTCCAAATGGCAGTGACAGATGGGGAGGCTCACCATTGCATCTCTTATCGTAAACTAATCTGGAGCCAATTAGGTCAGAAGCATGTTACAGCCAATCTTAAAAAATAAACTTAGCAGATATCCCATAGGGTTCCCCAAGAGAAATTGAATGGTACATAATTACCCTATGCAGTGTACTATATATTACAAGGGTCACTGATTTAAGGTGATTAAAACATTTTTTTAACTTATTCAAAGAGAGAAGTGGACTGAAGTTGCTCACCACCTAGATTGATATAGAAGGTAAGTACACAATGGCACCATCTACCTTGTTACACAAACTGTTACACAACAGAAAGTACATTTAGATGCAAGACTTATAATATATTACTAGTTGTTGCACACAGGGAGTCAAAACCAAGTGTGGTTTTCAGGTGGAGCGGAGTTAAAGGTTGGGGATAATTGATTTGGGGTGCTCGGATGTAATTCAATTCCTATTTTCAAATTATTTTTTCTGTTCTTACTCAAACACAATATTGTGATTTTATATTATTATTTATATTTAAATGGAAACACTCATGGCAATTTTGGAAGCAGAGTTATTTGGAGCATATGAGTTTCCTGCAGTACAGGATGAGGTGTTGGGAGATCCAAAACTGAGTGCCTACAGTGCCACTGCTGGTTGGAGGGTGTAAGTACAGTGTGACAAGTTTACACAGAGTTTCCATTATTATTAAGGATGTAGCTATTTGCACTAGAAAATGCTCTGATCAGCTCTCCATGATCACATGACCTGATTGCTGATTGGTCCCCTTGGAGGATAAGCCACACCCAGAAGTTTCTCTGGAATGTGTAATTGGAACCGCCCAGCCCAAGTTCTGAGTGACTTTGCAAAGTGTAATTCGAGCCATTCTGAATTCAGACCCCAGACATGATAGAGCTTCCCCATCCCAGCACAAGTTCCTGACAACCCCAGTCCAAGTTCCTTAACCCCCTCCCCTCAGCCCAAGTTCATGCCCCCTCCATTCTGGATACCCTCATCCCAAATTCATGCCCCCTCCAGCCGAAGTTCCTTAACCAGCCCCGCCCCCCAGCCCAAGTTCCTGACACCCTCAGCCCAAGTTCCTGACCCCATCCCAGACCAAGTTTCTGACCTTACCCACCCCCCCCGCCCCGCCCCGTATCCCACCATAGATGGGGTATTGTGTGTGGGTCACGGATTGTTAACAGGTTTATTGGATATGAAGTGAAGAGTGACAGTGTCGTGATTTCCGGATTTCATCCACTCTAATGACGTCCCTTGTAACACACGCACCGAGCTTTCCAAGAAATCGGGTGTGGATGTAAACGGGGATGGAAGAATGTGATCAGTCTTCCCCGAGTTCCCTCTCTCCCCTCCAATCCCCTCGCCCTCTCTCACCCCGTCTCTGTCTCTCTTCCCCCCAGTCTGTCTCCCCCAGTCTCTCTCACTCCCTCCCCACTTTCTCTCTCTCTCCCTCCTCCAAGTCCCTCTTTCTCCCTCCCTCCCAAGTCCCCCTCTCTCTCCCTCCCCACAGTCTCTCCCCCCAATCTATCTCTCTCCCCACCCCACATTCTCTCTCTTTCCCTTCCCCCCCCAGTCTCTCTCTCTCCCCACCCCACATTCTCTCTCTTTCCCTTCCCCCCCCCCAGTCTCTCTCTCTCTCCCTTCCCCCTCCAGTCTCCCTTTCCGCCCCCCACCCCAGTCTCCCTCTCCAACCCCCCCATTCTCCTTCCCCCCCACCAGTATCCCTCTTTGCCCCACAAGTCTCCTTCTCGCCACCACA